>NC_143262.1:61107878-61410909 GCF_984573655.1 Nuphar pumila
ATTAAACTTTTCTGAGATTTAAGAAGTGAATGATAGAGAGATAAATAATGAACTTTCCTTTTTACAGATCATGAATCAGATCTGCGGTTAAGGATCTATGACCAACACAAGTTGAATTAGGGTTTTTCTAAATCAGAACTAGTTTCAAAACATAGACCTGACTTTCTGACAAAGGAAAAATAGTAAACAGAAATATAAAAATAAAGAAAAATCACAGTAAATACTAGGCATTAACACAAATCTACTGTACTTTATGAATATTGAATCACATATCGGATAAAAGAAATAACACATCTGCAATTTATGCTTGAATTTGAACAATGATTTTAATCAATAGAAATCCCGATTTGACTTTGTATTTTATTAGCAAAGTTCCTGAATCCCAAAATGTTTTATTTTTTTACACAAATTTAACAATATATCCGTATATCACATATAAAAAAAATCAACAATTTCTAACAAATATTTCAATGTGAAATAACATGCTTTTTATAGATCTAGAATCAAAACACATGAAAATCTAATAAAACATTAAAAAAACATGATTTAACAATGAAAAACTGTTGAGAAACTCGGTTTTGATGTCACATAATATGATACACTGTCTCATTTGATTTTATAAGATATGATAATATGTTCTCTTGAAATAATGTTATATTATGACTGAATATGTTTTGCCATAAATCTAACGAGTATTTGATGCAAGGATATCTCACCCAATAAGGATGGAGACTTCCTGTTCAAGTACAACTATGGTGCAATCATACTCCTTGAAGAAAAAGCTTGATGAGCCATGCTTTCCTAAAGTTCAAATGAAGAGATCGGCTACCTCAAGATGAAGATTTTTTTCTTTAGAGTCATATGTAACACAACCTTCAGGAACTTGCATATTGCATATTACATACTCATTCATAAACACTATATCATAAAAGTATACGATAGTTTCAAAAAGCTCCTTTTTGAAAACTAATAATTGTACCTTCTTACAACCTTTCATGAAAAAGATATTTTGTCATATAATAATTGTACCTTATACTATATACAAGACAACATGAAAAAAGGAATGTAGGAAAAAGACAAAAACATAACATCGACTACATGGAGAAAACAAATATAATATGTTTTTGAAAAGACTTTAGTTTCCCTCTTTAAAGAAATATTTTTTATAAGAAAAAGACAAAAACATAAAATCGACCACATAAGAAAAACAAATAAAATATGTTTTTAAAAAGACTTTAGTTACCTTCTTTAATGAAATGTTTCTTAATACAAGAAGAAGACAAAAACATAAATCGATTACACATAAGAAATATGTTTTTAAAAGGACTCTAGTTACTTTTTCTCATAACCATAGAATGTCGACTTACTTGAAGTCATCATTCTCTTTACAAAGCATTAAATACCTTCTGTAACAAATCCTTGTTAAATATCCTTCTCAAAGAATGTCGACCTTCTTTTTGGTCCTCATTCTCTCTAGAGACTTTGAAATACACAACATAAAGAAAACACTTGACATGACTATGTACAAATAAATATCTCAAAGCACTCATAGTACTTACACTCATTTAAAGTAAAGAAGTACTAATGTACCTCAAATCATTAATTAGAATAAAGACAAAACTACAACCCAACGTTCAATGTACTATTGTAAGAAATAAACTTTTTACATAAAATATGTATTACCTAAAATATTACAACGACTAGTGTACCCTCTATTTCACCTTTATGGAAAAAGGCATTCTCGAACTTCTCTAAAAGATGTTTTTGAAATGACCTAACATTTCACATTTCAAAAAGTTACAATTCCAAAATGTAACGGCTACTTTTTATAAGCTATATAAACACACACAAATAAACTATTCAGACAATGGAATGGAATAGACGTGTGAGCTTACAAAGAGAAAAATTTCTATTCGTGATTTGAAAAGAGAGCCTTGAAAAAGAAAGAGAAAAAGAAAAAGAAAGAAAAGAGAAAAAGTCAAGTCCAGCTCTTTGACAAAGAGTATCCTCTGAGTGACAAACAGAACATTCTTAGAATCCTTCATTCGTGCATTCATATCATTCTGAAGGTTCTATAGGAAGTATTGTAACTCTGTTATTCACTGTATTCCTTCTTTGTTTAAAGAAGTAGACCTCTGTGAAAGAGGATGTTGCCCTTCTCTATTGAGAGAAGAAGACCTCTTGGGAAGAGGGTGTGCCCCTTCTCTGTTGAGAGAAGAAGACCTCTTGGGAAGAGGGTGTTGTACTATTTACCCGGTGACTCAGATGTTATAGTGGAATCTCAAGTGGTTTGCTTGGGGACTGGATGTAGGTATGGATATTGACCGAACCAGTATAACTTCTGTGTTTTATGTGTTGTGCCTTATTGCTTAATTATTTTATTTTATCGATCATAATCATATTTCACTATTCACCCCCCCTCTAGTGGAATTTCAAAAACAATAAATAAATATATAACAGCAAAACAAATTAAATTTAATGTTGGAATACATGAAATGAACATTAATATGATAAAAAAATAAAAAAACACAGGGAATCCATGGCTGAAATTATTTTTACTTTTGAAAACATGGATTTAATCCATTTAACGGATAAATCTTATGTTTCTTTGGTTAAGAACATGAAAAAAATAGCATAAATGATTCTAATGGATTAGAATCATGAAAAACAGTATGGGATAGGGTTAGATCATCTTTTTGGATGGAGCTTGAGGTTTTTGAGGTTGAATCCATGGTTAAAATCATGAAAGAGATCATGCCAATGGTTAAATCCATGTTAAAAACATGAAAAAATATTAAATAAAGTAAAAAAATTATGAAAAACCTTACCTTGAGGTTGCAGCTGCAATGGAGGAAGGAGGAAGGGCTGGATAGGAGAGAGAGGCCACGAAATTGGTAGAGCAAAATAGCCCCCCTTTAACCCCTCTAAAGACTCCTTTTTATAGATTTTTGAAAATCCATGTAATTAGGACTAATTAATACCTAACTTTGACTTTTTCAAACTCTATCTAAAACCACCAAGGGAGGAAGATTTTTTGTGGTTTCCTAACCCTAAAGGGACCCTAACTAACCCCAATTAAACTTCTAAATGTTTTAGGGAACTTCTCAAATGTGGCGCCACTTGGCGTTTTTCAAAAACCCTAATTTAAAACTTTAAAATCAAGGTTAAAATCTAAAGTAAAAAAATATGAGTTTTAAAATCAAGTTTGGACTCCTATAGATTCCTAACCTCTAAACTAACTAGAACTGTGACTAACCCTAGTCAAACCCTGACTTTTGCAAATGTGGCGCCACCCAGAGTAGGCCCCACTTGAATTTTCAAAAAACGATTTCAAAACTTAAAAATGAGAGGTTTTTCAAAAGATATTCAAAAGTAGATTTTGAGATTAAAATTTTTGAAATAGCATAGAGTTTTGACTAGGTCAGAATTCCCCCAGATATGGCGCCAACTGGGTGGGCCCCACATCGAAGTTTTGAAAATTTTGAAATAAAGATTAAAAATAGCTTTGAAAAGGGGTTAAAATCAACAAATGGAATTCAAAGGTTTGAAAATAAAGTCCTAAGCGAACTAGGACTCTGGGCTAGAGTCCTGAAACTTTAAGACTATGAGATTTTGAGATTTTAAAAGCCAAATGAAGAAGTTTTTGAAATATTTTATCAAAAATGGTAAAATAAGTCAGAAAATACAGTCAGGGTTAGAGTCCTAACTCAATCAGAACTCTGAAATAGAGTCTTGAATTAATTAGACTCTGCAAAATTACATAATTTTTGAAAAAAAAATGGAAAAGAATGAAAATGGAAGCAAAAACAGATTTCAGAACAGACTCCTAACTCGATTAGGACTCTGGGATAGAGTCTTGATCGGACTGAAACTCTAGATTTTTTTGGTATTTTTTGAAAAACAAATGAAAGAACTTGTGAAAACAGTGAAAATGATGACAAGTATTGAAATCAAAACAGAGTTCTAATCCAACTGAGACTCTTGGGATAGAGTCCTAATTGAAGTAGGACCCTTAGGATTTTGGATTTTCAGAGAAAACGAGTAAGAGGATTTTGAAAAACAAGTGAAAACAAGATAGAATTGAAGCTTGGTTCAGAGTCCCAGTCTGATTAGGACTCAGAAGAAGAGTCCTAATTCGATTAGGACTCTGAAATTTTTTTGTTTTTCTGAGAAACAAATGATGAGATTTAAACAAAGCTTTTGAAAACTAGTGAAAATTATGTATTAATACAAACTTTGGATAGAGTCCTGATTCGATCAGAACTCTGAGATAGAGTCCTGATTCGATCAGGACTCTGGGATAGAGTCCTGATTTGATCAGGACTCTGGGATAAAACCTCACAATTTTGAAATTTCGTGATAAAGGTATAACAATTTTGATTCCTGAAGAGATAAATAGAAGGATTTTTAAAAGATTCTTTCAAAATTGACATCAGGGTCAGAGTCCTGATCCAACTGGGACTCTTTAAATAGTCCTGGTTCAACCAAAACTCTGAGTTTTTTACTTCTCTTTGAAAGATTTTTAAAGATTTGATTAAAAATAGGTAAGAATAACGATGAAAGATAGAGTCTTGATTCGATTAGGACTCTGAGAAAGAGTCCTAATTCGATTGGGACTCTAGAATTTTGGCCAAAAACAAAGGATTTTGATAGGTTTTCTCAAAAATAGGTGAAAAGGGTAGTAAAAAATAGAGTTTTGATCCGACTAGAACTCTGGAAAAAGAGTTCTGATCCAACTAGGATTCTAGAAAAAGAGTCTTGATTAGACTGGGATTCTAAAATTTTAGATAAAAATGACAAGAATAGGCAAGGATATGACCACAGTTGGTTTAAAATCAGAATGGTGTTTTAAAAAGGTTCAAAAAGATGAAAATACAGAGTCCTGATCCGACTAGGACTCTAAATTTTTTGAGATTTTTGATAAATAAAGGAATTCAGAAGCGACACCACCTAAATGGGACTCGTCTGAGAATTGAAATCAATTGAAATTGAGTTTAAAATGAATACAGATTGTTTTCTAGGGAAAATATTTCGAAATATAAGATCCTGGGGGTTGGCAAATGGCAAAAATGTCGATTTAAAACCCAGGTTTTGAAGTTGATTTTGAAAGAAAAGTTTTAAAACTCGAATCTGAATTTAGTATTTTGAAAATGGGAATTCTGGATCTCGATAATGAGATACAATGGCATGCAATGCTATGTCATGCGATAAAATGACATGTCAAATGTATGCAGTGACCTGTAGTGACTCATGAAATGTAAACACTGGATGAGGGTGAAAATTTGGGGTGTTTACAGATGTCCCTCTTTGCTACTAAGCCGGTTGAAGGCCGAGCTTAGTGGCAAAGAAAAATACACCAAATTTGGACTATAAAAATGCCCTAGTTAGGAGAATCTGACCGGGTATGATGGAATAGGCTCGGATGATGAAAAATGGCAGATATGAAATGGAGAATAAAGAAGAAGATTCACCTCACCGAAATAAGGCTCAGGCTTGGCCCTTAACCTGGATGGGATGAAAGATACCTCATGGAAGAACGAGATTCAGGCTTAACCCTTAACTTGAAAGAAGACGATACCTCATGAAAAAACGAGGTTCAGGCTTAACCCTTAACCTAAAAGGGGACGATACCTCCTGGAAAAATGAGGCTCAGGCTTAACCCTTAACCTTAAGTGGGATGACACCTCGTGAAAAAATGAGGCTCAGGCTTAACCCTTAACCTGAAAGCGGACGATACCTCATGGAAAAATGAGGTTCAGGCTTAACCCTTAACCTGAAAGGGGACGATACCTCATGGAAAAATGAGGCTCAGGCTTAACCCTTAACCTAAAAGGGGACAATACCTCATGGAAAAATGAGGCTTAGACTTAACCCTTAACCTGAAAGAGGATGATACCTCGTGGGAAAACGAGGCTCAGGCTTAACCCTTAACCTGAAAGAGGACGATAAACGAAATCCTTGAATGAAGAAACCATGATGGGACCTTCGAAATTTGCACAGTAAATCCGAGAGGGGTTTGAAAAAGGAAGAAAGGAGGTTCTCTAAAGCTTGAAAAGAGATTGATCTTGGGTGTCACATTACTAAGACTAGATGACTTTTAAAACAGATGACCTTTTGTAGAAAATTCAGGTTTAACCCTTAACCTGAACGGGAATTGTCTATGGTGGGACAGTGGAGAGCATAGGGAACTGTGCGAATTTGAGAGCCTAGGCACTCAGATCAAAACAAGAAGGGAAGGATCTTGGACAACTCCTGTCATCCGATCCTAAAAGGGATAAAAACAACGCCTGGATAGATCAAAATAGATATCAAGCTCTCACTTCATGTCAGGATAACTTGAAAAGATTGCCAATAAGATAAAAATTATAGTTGATTGAAAAATGATTGAAATGTAAGTATATTTATATGAAAAATATTCCCTCTTTTTTACCTGAAGTATTACCTCGAACTGGACTTAACTTCGTAGAATCAAGATTCAAATTCAAATTGCTTGTGATTGGCTTTCTTCAAGGAAGCTATCAATTTTCTTGATATGAACAGAAAAGAAGATATTCTTGATATTGTGAAAGCGATTGGTGAAAGAACATTGATAAAAGAATTTCACAAAATTAAAGAAAATTCTTGGCAGATTCGGCAGTTTGATATCCTAGGATTCTTTTCTAAGAATGGTCTTTTCACCTTTACTTTTTTTTTTGACACAATTATAGCTTTTTGGGTTTCTAGGGAGTTTATTACATCATTCTTCATTTTGGAGATGTTCTAGCTTTTTCTCTCTTTTTAGAAGGGTACGTCACAAACTCCTTTATCTTGGAGATGTTCAGATCCTCCTTTGCCTCAGGGATTATATTGACAATATTGCCTCATTGGATGATGGTCTCTTGATGATAGCTGAAATTAAATATCTTTTAGGGTTTGTCGAGAGGCTCATCGCAGTCGTCTTCATATTGACGGTGGTCTGAACTTTCCCTGGAAGGATCTGTCACAAACTCCTTCATCTTGGAGATGATCCAAATCTTCTTTGGCCCCAGATGTCTAACTCGCATAATTCGCCTTCATCTTGATGATAATTGAGAGATCTCTTTTGTAGATATTTAATTGCAGCTTAAATGAAGGAGGAGATATAGGAATTGAATGAATTTTTTTATATCACCCAGGATATTTCGACTGCCTTATTTCCACAAGAATGACCTTAAAAATGTGCCATCGACTGCGATAAATATCGATCACTTATGGCTTTGCAACAACATTGAATTTTCTTTGTTGGTCATATCAAGGATTTATTCTTCATCCCTTTGGTTGGTCAATAGAAAGAATTTGGATTTTGAATCCTTCTTCGCAAAACCTTGCTCTTTTGGAAGTAATACTGAAGGTAACTTGAGGTAATTCTTTTGTGTAATAAAATATTTTTGGAATCAACAACTATTTTTTATGACAAATTGGCAAAATATTCTTGGAATCCTTGGTGAAAGAAATCACTTGAGGTCTAAATGACACATCCGTGGCTAGATTCTCCTCTCATTTCCCCAAAGGAGAGACTCAGGCTTGACCCTTACCTGAACGGGTAATAAAAAGATACTCCTCTCTTCCCCGAAGAGGAGGTGTTTGCAAAATGAACTTTCGAAGAGAAATAAAGTTTTCGTCAAAACTCCCTATTTCTAGGCTTCTCTTATGGAAAAGGGGGCGCTAACAAAGGTTGGAAGGATATCATAGAGGAGTGAGTCTGTCATACTCTCCCTGAAAAAAGGGTCCTCGATGACGAGGTGGCCCAACAAAAGATATTTAGGGTTACAAGGATAACGAGCTTTCGTCGAAACTCTCCCTAGAAAAGGGGTTCCTTGTATAACAATAAAGATTGTTTTGCAAACTGTTTGTGAAGCACGAGTCCCTTCAAACTCTCCCTAGAAAAAGGAGTTCAACAAACAAACAATAAAGACATGCGAAAAGAACGAACTCCCTCAAACTCTCCCTGGAAAAAGGGTCCTTCGCAAGAGAAATGATTGATAATTGATTTTGAGCTAGTTGGCGGATGAATTCGACACAAAGGTCAAATCTTGAAAGACTATAATTGCTGAATACGACTCAAAGGTCTGACATATATGATTGACTTTGATAGAATCTGTTAACCCAAAGGTTTCACTTGCTAAAAATTGATGACCAGAGGTCTGACTAACAAACTAAATGACCCGAAGGTATGCTTGATAGACTGGAGTGACCCAAGAGTCTGAAAAAAAATTGTTTGGTTCACAGATCTGGAGATTAACATTGAGTCTGAACCCCAATATGAGATTAGTGTTTGGATTGCGATCAGTATGAAGACTGAATTTTGACAAAATACCAGTATGAGCACTGGATTTTAAAAGATCACTAGTACGAGCACTGGGTTTTGAAAAAGTCTGACCAGTGAATACCGAATTTAGAGGGTTTGACCAGTAAAACTGAATTTAGAGAGTTTGACCAGTAAGAATTGGATTCAGGAAGTTCGACCAGTAAAAACCGGATTTAGAAAGTTCGACAAGTGAAAACTGGATTCAAGAAGTTCGACCAGTAAAAACCGGATTCAGGAAGTTCGACCAGTGAAAAACCGGATTTAAGAAGTTCGACCAATAAAAACCAGATTTAGGAAGTTCGACCAGTGAAAACTGGATTTAGGAAGTTCGACCAGTAAAAATCGAATTTAGAAAGTTCGACCAGTGAAAACTGGATTTAGGAAGTTCGACCAATAAAAACCGGATTTAGAAAGTTCGACCAGTGAAAACTGGATTCTGGAAGTTCGTCCAGTAAAAACTGGATTTAGGAAGTTCAAACAGTAAAAACCGGATTTAGGAAGTAGGCTTCACCCGAAGGTTGACCGGTAAAAACAGTTTCGATAAAAGACTCAACCCGAAAGTCGAATTTGAAAAAGATTGGTGTTTAGAAAGCGCTTGATGATTGTGATGTGAGATTTTCAATCTTCACCCTCACAATGACCTAGACAAATGCCACGGGTCTCAGGATTTATCCCTTATCCTGAATGGGTAATAAATTTGATGTAAATTGATGCAAATGAATGCATATGTATGCAAATGAATGCAAAATGATGTAAATGGGTATACATGCGTGCAAAATGAGAGATTTGCTTGATTCTCCCTGCATACAGAATGTTTTGAAGACAATTTTCAAAATAATTCCCTAGTGTAATGGGGGAGTAAGATATTGGACAAAAGGATAAATAATTGATATTTGAAGAATGTTCTCTGAAGATAACAATGAAAAGATTGACAATGTGCTTCTTGATGGATTCGGGAGGCACTCTGAAAGAGGTTACTCCTTGTAAAACGATATTTTGTAAAGAAGGAAAAATACAAAAGATGACGCCAAGCTATGAGAAAGATTGATAATTTTATTGATAAAGGAGATGGGACCATGCCATCCATATAAAATGACAAAAACAAAATGCAAGAATGAAAGAGTGTTGGCCTTGTCGCTCTTAGGGTGCTGATGAGTTGGCTGCTTTATCCTCTTCTTTGCCTTCCACAAGGATATTTTTATCGATATAGTCTTGGATAATATTTATGAGAACGAAGCAGTACTCGGTATCATGCTCCATGGCTCGATGAAACTCGCAGAATTGATCTTTAAATCTTCCCCTAATGATAGGAGGATCATCGACTCTTGGGAGCTTAATCATCTCATTGACCAACATATACTCAAGGATTTCTTCACGTGACTGATCTAGAGGAGTAAAGTCATATTTAAAACTCTAGTTGTCGTTCTTTGACTTTTCTTGAGGTCTCGACCCTTGCTCAAGAGTTTGTTGAGGTTGCTTATCGTACTGGGAAATCGACTTACCTTTTTGCTCATTTTTGCTGGGTTTTGGTCCCCCTGAACCAGAGCTGTGATCTTTCACATTTTTCTTATGATGGTTCTTGTTGTTGCTGGTAGAGTAGGTAAAATGGGTTTTCTTGTTAGATTCTTGCTGACTGTTGTTCCTGGTGAACATGAAGCCATCATAAGATCCATTTTCCATACTTAACTCAAGTCATTTGGCTCGTTCTGTCAATTCTATAAAGGTCTTTGACGGAGAGGTGGAAATCAGTCCCCTTAGGGGTTGCGAGAAGTTGTTCAGGATCAGAGATAGTGCATGTCCCTCTGATATCATATCACACATCTTGTTACAAGCGGATCTCCACCTATGAATAAAATCCCTGGCTTTCTCATTTTCCTTCTGTTTTAGACTGCAGAGGTGGCTGAGGGTCGGGAGTGCCTCAGCATTGAATAAAAAATACTCAATAAATAAATTGACCACTTTGTCAAACTCTTTCAGCTCTATGGGGTTAATGTGCTCCGAATACCATTTTGCTGCAATACCCTCCAGACTGCAAGGGAAACAAAGAAATAAGGCTCGGTTATTCCTCTTTAACCTGGAACATTCTGCAAAGAATAGGGCGAGGTGTGTTTTTGGGTCACCTGAACCATCAAACTTGATAAATTTCTTGGGAAGATTGTCGAGATCATCATCCCTATCCAGTCCATCATAGAAATCTTCACTTGTAAAGACCCTTTTGCCCTTGTCACGGGCTTGTATATCCTTGACCATCTTCATCATGTCTCGGAGTTGTGATTAAGTAGGGTCATTAATAGACTGATTTCTGGATTTATAAGCTGACCCCTGCCTTTGAGTTGACCTTATAAATGCCTGCTGAGTTTCATATTCCTCATCAGTATCTCCCACTGATTCTGCCTCATAAGAGGTTTCTTCATGATGACTCTGTTTTTTGGTGATCTTCACATTCTTTTTCACTGTTCGACCTTTGACCTTTTTTTTATTGTGGGCCTTTTCTGAGTTGGCCCCTTTTTCCTCAGACAATAACTTACTCAGCATTCTTTGAAACAACGAATACATCTGTGGGTCGATGTCATCATTAGTTTGCTGACTTCCGTTTCCGGCATATTGTGAAGAGGCCATTTCTTGTACTGAAACTGATGGGGAACTAATAAGGTGGACTGACGCGGTTTTCTTTTCGGACCTCGTCTGAACCATGTAAAGATGCAAATGCTCTCTGCAAGGCAAAACTGAGGGTTAGCTGCTGAACATGGTTTTTGAATAGGAAACATTTGTTGGATATCTGGTAGACAATCTGAAGAATGTCTCATTACTAGGAACTGAGTCGTCGCTGGAGTCACGACAATTGCTCTGCTATTCTTTGCAAAATAAATAACTAGAAATATGCCTTGTTACCTAGGCGAGGTCGTCAAACCAAAATGAAAATTAAAGGAATTGTATTGAAGGAAAAACATGATTTTATTAGTAATAAACTTGACAAAGGGGAGGGGGACAAACAATTTTCCACCACTCCTAATAATCAGAGGACACTCGAGGACCAGGAAAAATAGTGAGAGTAACAAAAGAATCCCAGCCATGTCTGGCAGAATGGTATGCTTCGGACCATTGATCTAATGTGAGATCGAACTCTGGCAAGATCTCTGATAGTAGATGAATTTTTATGTGCTTCTATCTCTAAGAGAACTACCTGACACAACGCTCTGGATGCTAATATGTGCAGAAGAATGAGCCAAGTAGCTTAAACTGCTTGTCGTATGCATAAGTATATCTGGGAGGTGATTCCTGACGATCAAAGTAGTCTCACACGATTTCTTTCTCTTGAAGGTTGTCGATCAAGAACCGGTATCGCGCAACTAGCAAAAGCTTTTCACCATTGTATCTGAATGAACTGGCTCGAGCTGGCACATGTCGGAGGAACCAAGACTGCAATGCATAGGTGCACCCTTCGACTAGAATTGATTCTCCAAGTGTGAAACAGGTCAACACTCGGTACAAAAAAGTGAGTGCGGCCATGGCTATAGAGAGGCGACTGGTCTGTCGACTTTCCCACCTTCGCAGAAGTTGAACTATCCTGATATCCATGTAATTTCGTCCATTTGGGAGAAGAGCCAGTCCCACAGTGCATAGGACCATCGCATGTTGGATTCTCTCTCGAGTTGTTTGAGATAAAGAACTGACTTCTACAAATGCCCCATACTGTCTGTAGATTTCGAGCAGATTTACATATTCATTTCCATTCTCCTCGATCAATGGCCAAGACTTGCGTCCTGTCATGTGGGCTAAAGCGTATTGGGGATCCAGACCCTTGACATTAATCAAGAATTGATGCTCCAAAGGATCTCCTAGATGACCGGCAGGCTCGGACAATCCCATGACTTCTGAAAACTCATCCATCAACAAAGTCATTTCTCCCCATGGGAACCAGAAGGTACTAGTACTCGGGTTCCACCGCTCTGCCAGTGCGTGAATCAAATTGTTGTTGACTGTCTATTTTCCCACTGTAGATGCCAGTTCTAACCCACAATCGCTCAAATGGTCTGGAAACATACGAGAAAAGTTCTTGAGCAATGAATAGTACCACCGGAGAATGAAGGATCCGGTGTTGAGAGTTCGATGTTCTGGAAGACCTTGTCGCATCTCATAGGAGATGTGACCCTCAGGGAAGACCAAATCAAGTTGACCGGATGCCATCAGACTGGAAAACATGGAAAATTGGAATAAGACTTAGGAAAATATAAGGATTTTGAAAAAGATGCAGGCATGATAAAAATAAAGTAGAAAATTTGAGATCCAGAAGGAAGGAAAAATGGAAAATCACCTGGAGTTTTGAGGAAAATAAAGGAGAATTTGAAAAATCGTCCAGGGTTTGAATAAAACAGGAATTTTAGACAGTATATGGAAACAGATGGAAAAATTGAGGATTTTTTAAAATCGTCCAGTATTTTAGAAAACTTGTGGAAAATCTAATAAAAGAAACTAACATTCAATCATATCTTGTACAAACAAGTATACTCAAGCCAAGGCCCGATGTACGTGGCATAAAATCATATTCTTCGGTTCTAGGTTCAAGTTTTCCAACATCCTTGAGCGCCTGCCGATATACGTTGGACTATGGCCCTTGGTACGTGGCAGGGGGCGTTAACCCAAATAGGTGGCCCAGTTGTGGGGCTTTGTCCCGAACTATGGTTCTGGAAGAAAGCCCAGCAATGTGAAGACCGGGTAGAGATAGGTGGGGTGGTTTTTGAAATCATGAGCACATGCAAGCAAACAGAGGGCTCTAAAACCTAAAGAGATAAATTTTTAAAAAATTTGAAGAAGCAAACATTGTTTTCAATCAAACCTAGATTGAGGAGGGTTGTATTAGACATAAGTCTATGTGAGCATAAAAATTTTCTCCTCAATATGGTCCTACCAAACCATGCCTAGTCTGCATGCATCCATGTCAGTTGGGTTCAAGTCTAGGCTCCTAGGTTCACATGATATCAGAAAGTAAAAGCTGACATTCCATAGAACACGATTTTGATAATTTAAACTAAGTCAAGCACATAATTGATCAGGCAAAGACAGGTCCCATCACGATCGCCAAACCTGTTATCATCGCAACATTTTACTTTTGCAAGTCGAACTGACATTTGAAAAAGTTTTTGAAAATAACTCGCCTCCGTTTTAAAATGCGGGATGATTTCGAAGAATGGGACTCGCCTGTCGGTACGAGGTTCAACCGTTCCTATCGCCTTTACCAGGGGTAATTGAACCAAGGATCAAGAGTGTGCTTAGCTTTGCTCAACTTGTTCAAATCGTGTTCTATTTCCTAAATGCACAAAGAATCAGGCATGTGCTATGAATTTTTGAAAATGCAGATTTGAAAACATGATGTTTGCTTAGAATAACTGAAATACTTGGAAAATTCTCGAAAAAGATGTCACTTGGAAAATCGTGAATCATGGTGAAAGTATTTCTGAGGAAAATGAAAATCGATTTCTGAAGAATCTAGAGGTTTTGTGAAAATTGATTTCTAAGGAATTTTAAATAACTTTGGAAAAACTTGATTTTTTTGAATTCAAACTTTGAAATGGAATATATAACTTAGAAATACCATTTGAAAGCTCAGAGTTTTGAGAAAATCAATTTCTGAGAAAGACTTGAGAAATTTTGAGAAAATTGATTTCTCTGAATTGGAATTGGAATTGGAATTGGAGTTTGCAAATGAATGAAACGAATGAATATGGATTTGAAAGACTTGATTTTGAGGAATTGAGAAAATCCTTTTGTATTTTTGAGAAATGCAGTGCATTTTGAAGTTAGCCTAACAGTGTAGGTTGAATGTGGCTAATACGAATATCACAAATCTGGGCCTCATTCATATTCTGACTATGGCCATAAGTACGAATTCCATCGAGTTTGTCAACTCCCTAAGAGCTTGTGAATGTGTCATTCGTGTAGACCATGGTGGATTTGTAAAAAATATGTATGAATGATGCATTCATCAGATATTAAAATTTGAAGAATTAAACTATATGCAATGCAAATCCTAATCTAAGCAGAAATTGAAATTCTTATTCCAAAGTTTACATTTAATTTACATCACTAATTGAATTTAAATACAGAAAAATAAAGTCTTCAATATCCCTGCAAAACTAGAAAACTTGTTAGTGAAGATATGTTGGCTTTTCTAGATTTATCCAGTAATATCTAGAAATTACTGGATTTTGCTAGATATAAGCCTTTTTCCATGATTCCCTCAGATAAACATGATGAAATATAAAAACAAATAGAAGAAATATGAAAAGTATATTTGAAAATTCGAAATTGAGGTCAAAATGACAAAAATATCCCTGATAGCAAGACTATGGCCTTGAAACCAGGGTTTTCAGATAGATATTTGGTAAAATACAACTTTTGAAATTCAAATGAGGATAAATTGAACCAAAGATGATATGATATGATTAAAAATGAGAAAACCAAAGTTTGGAATTTCGAAATTGAGGTCAAATGACCAAATTGCCCTTGATAGCAAGACCTTGGCCTTGAATCAGGGTTTTCAGAAAATATTTTGGTAAAAACTTTGGGTTTAGGATTTAAATAAAATCAAATAACAATCAAATCGACCATGAAGTATCCTAACATGATTATAAACATGAACAAACCTTAAAATTATGAACTTATGCATAAAAAACCAAAAATATCACAAAAATGATGATTTTGGCAGCATTTCGAGATCCTACGGGCACCCGGTTTTGCAATTTGGCTCATCTAAGCATCAAATTTGTTCCAAAATTGATAAAAATAGGCACCTGCACTTTTTATCACCCGAAAATTATATTGAAATCATAAAAATATATTTTGACATTATTCGAATTCGAAAATTACATTAAAACCATAAAATATACTATTTTTACCCATGGTCACATACCAGTTTCGGTGTCAGACCCAAATAAGGGGTCAATACACCATGGAAATTTCTCAAATTTTACATAGCTATATTATACATAAAAACAAATAATCTCTTTTTTACATATCAGAAAAATCATCTTTGGTTAGGGAGATATCCTTCCGGCAATCTGGACTTAAATTTAATGAATATAAAATTGATTAAAATAGATACTTTCGGTTGTAAATATAAAGAAAAATAGCAGACTTCATTAAAAATTTCTAAGATTTAAGAAGTGAATAATAGACAGATAAAAAATGAACTTCCTTTTTTGTAGATCATGAATCGAATCTACGGTTAAGGAACTATGACCAACACAAGTTGAATTAGGGTTTTTCTAAATCAGAACAAGTTTCAAAACATAGACCTGACTTTCAGACAAAGGAAAAATAGTAAATAGAGATATAAAAATAAAAAAAAATTACAGTAAATACTAGGAATTAACACAAATCTACTGCATTTTATAGATCTCGAATCGGATTTTGGATGAAAGAAATAGCGCATCTACAAGTTATGCTTGAATTTGAACATTGATTTTAATCAACAGAAATCTCGATTTGACTTTGTATTTTATTAACAGGGTTTTTGAATCCCAAAACGTCTGATTTTTTTACACAAACTCAACAACATATTAATTTCTAACAAATATTTCAATATGAAATAACATGCTTTTTACAGATATAGAATCAAAACACATGAAAATCCAATAAAACATTAAAAAACATATGATTTAACAATGAAAAACAATAAAAAAATATATAACAACAAAACAAAATTAAATTTAATGTTGAAACATAGGCAATGAACATTAATATGATAAAATAAATAAAAAAACACAGGGAATCCATGGCTGAAATTATTTTTACCTTTGAAAAATGGATTTAATCCTTTTAACGGATAAATTTCATGTTTCTTTGGTTAAAAACATGAAAAACAATAGCTTAAACGATTCTAATGGATTAGAATCATAAAAAATAGTATGGAATAGGGTTAGATCATCTTATTGAATGGATCTTGATGTTCTTGAGGTTGAATCCATGGTTAAAATCATGAAAGAGATGATGTCAATGGTTAAATCCATGCTAAAAACATGGAAAAATATTAAATAAAGTAAAAAAATTATGAAAAACCTTACCTTGAGGTTGCAGCTGCAATGGAGGAAGGAGGAAGGGCTGAAGAGGAGAGAGAGGCCACAAAATTGGGAGAGAAAAAGAGCCCCCCTTTAACCCCTCTAAAACCCCTTTTTATAGAGTTTTGAAAATCCATGTAATTAGGACTAATTAATACCTAACTTTGACTTTTTTAAACTCTATCTAAAACCACCAAGGAAGGATGATTTTTTGTGGTTTCCTAACCCTAAAGGGACCCTAACTAACCCCAATTAAACTTCTAAATGTTTTAGAGAACTTCCCAAATGTGGCGCTACTTGGCGTTTTTCAAAAACCTTAATTTAAAACTTTAAAATCAAGGTCAAAATCTAAAGTAAAAAAATATGAGTTTTAAAATCAAGTTTGGACTCTTATAGATTCCTAACCTCTAAACTAACTAGAACTATGACTAAACCTAGTCTAACCCTGATTTTTGCAAATATGGCACCACCCAGAGTGGTCCCCACTTGAATTTTCAAAAAACGATTTTAAACTTGAAAATAAGAGGTTTTTCAAAAGATATTCAAAAGTAGATTTTGAGATTGAAATTTTTGAAATAGCATAGAGTTCTGACTAGGTCAAAATTCCCCCAGATATGGCGCCAACTGGGTGGGCCCCACATCAAAGTTTTGAAAATTTTGAAATAAAAATTAAAAATAGCTTTGAAAAGGGGTTAAAATCAACAAATGAAATTCAAAGGTTTGAAAATAAAGTCCTAAGCGAACTAGGACTCTGGGCTAGAGTCCTGAAACTTTAAGACTATGAGATTTTGAGATTTTAAAAGCCAAATAAAGAAGTTTTTGAAAGATTTTATCAAAAATAGTAAAATAAGTTAGAAAATATAGTCAGGGTTAGAGTCCTAACTCAATCAGAACTCTAAAATAGAGTCCTGAATTAACTGGACTCTGCAAAATAACCTAATTTTTGAAAAACAAATGGAAAAGAATGAAAATGGAAGCAAAAACATATTTCAGAACAGACTCCTAACTGGATTAGGACTCTGGGACAGAGTCCTGATCGGACTGAAACTCTAGATTTTTTTGGTATTTTTCTGAAAAACAAATGAAAGAACTTATGAAAATAGTGAAAATGATGACAAGTATTGAAATAAGAACAGAGTTCTAATCCAACTGGGACTCTTGGGATAGAGTCCTAATTAAAGTAGGACTCTTAGGATCTTGGATTTTCTGAGAAAACGAATAAGAGGATTTTGAAAAACAAGTGAAAACAAGATAGAATTGAAGCTTGGTTCAGAGTTCTGGCTTGATTAGGACTCAGAAGAAGAGTCCTAATTCGATTAGGACTCTGAAATTTTTTGTTTTTCTGAGAAACAAATGATGAGATTTAAACAAAGCTTTTAAAAACTAGTGCAAATGAAGTGTGAATACAAACTTTGTTGGATAGAGTCCTGATTCGATCAGGACTCTAGGATAGAGTCCTGATTCGATCAAGAATCTGGGATAAAACCGCACAATTTTGAAATTTCGTGATAAAGGTATAACAATTTTGATTCCTGAAGAGATAAATAGAAGGATTTTTGAAAGATTTTTTCAAATTTGACATTAGGGTCAGAGTCCTGATCCAACTGGGACTCTTTAAACAAAGTCCTGGTTCAACCAAAACTCTGAGTTTTTTACTTCTCTTTGAAAGATTTGATTAAAAATAGGTAAGAATAACGATGAAAGATAGAGTCCTAATTCAATTAGGACTCTGAGAAAGAGTCCTAATTCGACTGAGACTTTAGAATTTTGGCCAAAAACAAAGGATTTTGATAGCTTTTCTCAAAAACAGGTGAAAAGGGTAGTAAAAAATAGAGTTTTGATCCGACTAGGACTCTGAAAAAAGAGTCCTGATCCAACTAGGATTCTAGAAAAAGAGTCTTGATTAGACTGGGATTCTGAAATTTTGAATAAATATATGAGAATGGGCAAGGATATGACCACAGCTGGTTTAAAATCAGAATGGTTTTTAAAAAGGTTCAAAAAGATGAAAATACAGAGTCCTGATCCGACTAGGACTCTAAAATTTTTGAGATTTTTGATAAATAAAGGAATCCAGAAGCGACACCACCTAAATGGGCCTCATCTGAAAATTGAAAACAATTGAAATTGAGTTTAAAATGAATCCAGATTGTTTTCTGGGGAAAATATTTCGAAATATAAGATCCTAGGGGTTGGCAAATGGCAAAAATATCGATTTAAAACCCAGGTTTTGAAGTTGATTTTGAAAAAAAAAATTTAAAACTCAAATCTGGATTTAATATTTTGAAAACGGGAATTCTGGATCTCGATAATGAGATGCAATGACATGCAATGCTATGTCATGCGATGAAATGACATGTCAAATGTATGCAGTGACCTATAGTGACTCATGAAATGTAAACACTAGATGAGGGTGAAATTTGGGGTGTTTACAATACCCCTCTTTGCTACTAAGCCGGTTGAAAACCGAGCTTAGTCGCAAAGAAAATACTCCAAATTTTGAAAAATGCCTCAGTCAGCAGATCTGAACTGGGTATGGAAGAATTTATTTTTAAAACATGGTTCCTCAGGCTTAACACCTTATCCTGAATGGTTCTGGGAAGACGAAATCCTCAAAAAGTGATATAACTGGATAATAGAAAATGAGGAAATCGCGATGGGACTTTTGATGAAGATCCTGAAATGGTGAAAATGGGAATCGTGATCAGGTCTCATGGGTGAGACAAGATAAGCCTTTTGGAACGACTCAGGTTTAGCCCTTAACCTGGATGGGACGAAGATATGAATTTCAGGTTTTACCCTTACCTGAATGAGAAATAAATACATGAAGACCTTGATGGGACATTTTTTGAAAAAAATGTCTCATGAGATGAAGCTAAGGTATAATCCTTTTCTGGATGGATATAAGGGATATAGATTCCACGACGGGGAAAACCATGATGGGACTGAGAGAACTACTTTGTCAAAATGAGGAACCTCATCAGAACGAGGCTCAGGTTTAACCCAAACCTGAAAGGGATGACACCTCGAGGAGTGAGGTCCAGGCTTAACTCTTAACCTGAAAGGGACAACCATACGGAATCCTCGAATGAAGAAACCATGATGGGACCTTCAGAGTTTGAATGAATAAATCTAAGAGGGGTCTGCAAAAGGATGAAAATGGGGGTCCCTAAAGCTTGAAAAGGGGTTGATATTGGGCGTCTCATTGTTGAGACTAAAATAGCTTTTAAAATAGGTGACCTTTTGCGATTCAGGTTTTAGCCCTTATCCTGAGCGGGACGATACCTCAAGGAGTGAGGTAACAGGTTTAACCCTTAACCTGAAGGGGTCGACCATACAGAATCCTCGAACGATCAAACCATGATGGGACCTTCGGAGTTTGGATGAACAAATCCGAGAGGGGCTTGCGAAAGGAGGAAAATGGGGTTCCCTAAAGCTTGGAAAAGGGATGTTCTTGGGTGCCTCATTGCTGAGACTAAATCAGCTTTTAAAATAGGTGACATTTCGCCAAAAATTCAGGTTTGACCCTTAACCTGAGCGGGTAGTACCTCGAAGAGAGATATGAAAAGTTTAATCTTTAGCCTGAATGGATACAGAATCCTCGAGGAGCGAGGAAACTGTGATGGGACCTCTAGACTTTGCATAACAAGTCCAAGAGGGGTTTATAAAAGGAGAAAAATGGGGGTCCCTAAAGCTTGGAAAATGGATTGATATTGGGCATCTCATTGTTGAGACTTAAATAGCTTTTAAAATCGATGACCTCTTGCAGAAAGTTCAAGTTTAACCCTTATCCTGAGCGGAAACTATCTATGGCAGGATAGTGGGGAAAACAGAGAAGTGTGCAGATCCGAGAGCCTAAACACTCTGATCAAAACAGAAGGGAAGGGCTTTCCAGTTTTAATGAGGGACAACGTCAGGATATGTCAAAGTGATCATCAAGTTCTTGCTTCATGTTGGGATAACTAGAAAATATTGCCAATAAGATGCCAAAAATTGTAGTTGATTCAGAATGATTGAACTGTGCCCATATGTGTGAAAACATCACCTCTTTCTACCTAGAGTATTAACTTCAATTCGGCTAACTCCGTAGAATCAAGAATTAAATTCAAATTTGTTTCTGTTTAGTTTCTTCAATGAGGCTATCCATTTCCTTAATATGAAAAGAGAAGAAATATTCTTAGTTTCATAAAAGCAATTGAATGGAAAGATATTGATAGAAGAATTTCACATAAATAAAGAATACTTTTGGCAGTTTGGCAGTTTGATATCCTGGGACTTTTCCCATGATGATCTTTTTGCACTCTTTTTGAGTCATTGAGCTTTCTCAGGTTTTGGGAAGAAGTTTATTACATCATCCTTCATTTTGGAGATGTCTTGACTTTTCTTTTTTTCTAGGAAGGGTACATCACAATCTCCTTCATCTTGGAGATGCTCCGATCCTTCTTTTTTTTTCTCAGGAATTATACTAGTGATATTGTTTCTTGGGTTAAAAAACTTTTAGATGATAGCAGAAATCAAATATCCTTTGGGGTTTGTCGGGAGGTTCATCGCAGTCGCCTTCATCTTGACGGTGATCTGAACTTTCCCTGAAAGGATCCATCACAAACCCCTTCATTTCAGAGATGATCCAAATCTTCTTTGGCCCCAGAGGTCTAGCTCACATATTCATCTTCATCTTGACGATAATTAAGAGATCCTATTTGCAGATATTTGATCGTAGCTAAATGACTGAGCAGATATAGATTGGGTAAATTCTTTTATCGCCCAGGATATTTCCACTGCCTTACTGCTAGAAGAATGGTCTTTAAGAATGTGCCATAGCTATGATCAATATTGATTCACTTATGGCTTTTCAACATGATTGAATTTTCCTTCGCCGGTCATATCGAAGATTTTTTCTTCATCCTTTTGGTTGACCAACAAAAAAAGCTCAAATTCTCTTCTTTCTTTGCAAAAGTCTTGTCCTTTTGGAAACAATACTGAAGGTAGTTTGAGGTAATTTTTTGTGCAATAAAAGCTTTGATATCAACAATGGTTTTTTATAGCAAATTGGCAAAATGCTCTAGAAATCTTTAATAAAAGAAATTGCTTGACAACGAATTGACACCTTCATGACAAAATTCTTCTCTCTTTTTCTCTAAAAAGAGAGACTCAGGCTTGGTCCTTATCTGAATGGGAAATATGAAATACTCCTCTCTTCCCTGAAGAGAAGTTTGCAAAATGGAACTTTCAAAGAGAAATTAAATTTTCGTCAAAACTCCCTATCTCTAGGCTTCTCTTATGGAAAGGCGGCCGAAAATGAGGTTGAAAAAATATCACAGAGAAATGAGTCCATCATACTCTCCCTAGAATAGGGTCCTCTACAGAGGAGGTGACCAAAATGAGAAAATTGGGGGCCACAAAAGGAAACGGGTTTCCATCGAAGCTCTCTCTAAAAAAGGGTTTCTTTGTGTAAAAATTGGGTTGTTGTTTTGCAAACAGTTTGCAAAGAAACGAGTTCCTTCAAACTCTCCCTGGAAAAGGGTTCTTGCGAACGATAAAAATGATTGCATGTGAAAGGAACGAGCTCCCTCGAACTCTCCCTAGAAGAGGGTCCTTCGCAAGAGAAAATGATTGATTTTTGATAAAAATGGTAACCTGGAGGTTGAAATTGAGATTTGGAGCTTGAATTGTTGATGAGCAGTTAGCGTAAAGACTGAACCTGGTGGGCTAACTGATTAGTCAGCCAGACACTAGCACAAGTGCTAGATGTACCAGTACGAGCACTGGATTTTGAAAATATACCAGTACGAGCACTGAATTTTGAAAATATACCAGTATGAGCATTGGATTTTGAAAATGCACCACTACGAGCATTGAGTTTTTGAAAATGCACCAGTACGAGCACTGAGTTTTGAAGATGCACCAGTACGAGCACTGAATTTTGAAAATGTACTTGTATGAGCACTGGATTTTGAAAAAGAGACCGACACTCCTAAGATATTTGGAAATCAAAGCGGGAATGATTGTCGGTGTTTTAGGATTATCCCTTATCCTAAAGAAGAAAAGAAATACCTCAAAGGATGAGGTTCATGTTTGTCCATTAACCTAAAAGAGAGTGAAAACCTAAGTCCAGAACTCGATTTTTCAAAGGAAAACTTTGGTCCAATACAAGCATTGGATTGAAAGGGGAAATTCGAGTCAGAATCTGAATCTTAAAAATAAAAGAGAAAAGAGAAAATCGAGTTTGAAAACTCGAATTTTTGACGTAACAATTGGTTCAATGCGGGCATTGCATCCAAAAGGAAGCCTGAGTCAAAACTCGAAACTCCGAAAATGAAATATATAAAAGGGGAAAACCCGAGTCAGAATCCAGATTTTCAAAATAAAAGATAAAAGAGAAAATTGAGTTTGAAAACTTGAATTTTTGACGTAATAATTGGTCCAATGCAAGCATCAAATCTAAAAGGAAGCCCGAGTTGGAACTTGAAACTCCAAAAATGGAATATAAAAACCAGACTCGAGTCAGAACCCAGATCTTTTAAAGATAAAAGAGATAATCGAGTTTGGAAACTTGAACTTTCGACGTAACAATTGGTCCAATGCGAGCATTGGATCCAAAAGAAGGCCTGAGTCGAAATTCGAAACTCCAAAAATGGAATATAAAAAGGAGAAAACCTGAGTCAGAACCCGGATCTTCGAAATAAAAGATAAAAGAGAAAATCGAGTTTGAAAACTCAAATTTTTGACTTAACAATTGGTCCAATGCGAGCATCGGATCCAAAAGGAAGCCCGAGTTGAAACTCGAAACTCCGAAAATGGAATATAAAAGGGAGAAAACCTGAGTCGAAACCCGAATCTTCGAAATAAAAGATAAAAGAGAAAATCGAGTTTGAAAACTCGAATTTTCGACTTAACAATTGGTCTAATGCGAGCATCAGATCCAAAAGAAAGCCCGAGTCGAAACTCGAAACTTCGAAAATGGAATATAAAAAGGGAGAAACCCGAGTGAGAACCCGGATCTTCAAAATAAAAGATAAAAGAGAAAATTGAGTTTGAAAACTTGAATTTTCGACGTAACAATTGGTCCAATGTGAGCATCGGATCCAAAAGGAAGCTCGAGTCAGAACTTGAAACTCTGAAAATGGAATATAAAAAGGGAAAAACCCGAGTCGGAACCTGGATCTTTAAAATAAAAGATAAAAGAGAAAATCGAGTTTGAAAACTTGAATTTTCGAAGTTACAATTGGTCCAATGCAAGCATCGGATCCAAAAAGAAGCCCGAGTCGAAACCCAGATCTTCAAAATAAAAGATAAAAGAGAAAATCGAGTTTGAAAACTCGAATGTTCGATGTAACAATTGGTCCAATGCGAGCATCAGATCCAAAAGGAAGCCCGAGTTGAAAATCGAAACTCCAAAAATGGAATATAAAAATGAGACTCGAGTCAAAACCTAGATCTTGAAATAAAGATAAAAGGGAAAATCGAGTTTGAAAACTTGAATTTTTGAGGTAACAATTGGTCCAATGCAAGCATGGGATCCAAAAAGAAGCTCGAGTCAGAACTCAAAAGTTCGAAAATGAAATATAAAAATGAGACCAAAGTCAGAACCTAGATCTTGAAATAAAGATAAAAGGGAAAATCAAGTTTGGAAACTCGAATTTTTGAGGTAACAATTGGTCCAATGCGAGCATCGGATCCAAAAGAAAGCCCGAGTCGAAACTCGAAACTTCGAAAATAGAATATATAAACGGGAAAACCCGAGTCAAAACCCGGATCTTCAAATCAAAAGATAAAAGAGAAAATCGAGTTTGAAAACTTGAATTTTTGATGTAACAATTGGTACAATGCGAGCATTGGATCCAAAAGGAAGCCCAAGTTGAAACTCGAAACTCCAAAAATGTAATATAAAAATGAGACCCGAGTCAAAACCCGGATCTTTTAAGAAGAAAAATAAAAATGAAAAACAAAAACCTGAGTCAGAACTCATATGGGAAGAAAATAATTCCAACTCGGAAGTCTGATTCTGGAGGGATTGACAAAAGGTATGAATAGATGTTGATGATCATGAAGAAGATAAGAGTATTCAAGATTCTTGACCTACGATGGCCTAAGATTTGAATTTATTTATGATGGTTTCAGGATTATCCCTTATGTTGAAGAAGAATAGAATAAAAATTGACAAAATTTAACAAAATTGATAAAATTTAACAAAATTGATAAAATTGATAAAGAATTAAAAGAATTGGTAAAAATCGATAAAGAATCAATAAAAATTGATAAAATTAATGAAGAATAAAATTTTGATAAAGAATTGACAAAGAGTCAATAAAATTAGTAAAATTGATAATAAAAATTGATATGGATTAATGAAAGATTGGTGAAAAATTGGTAGAAATTTGAGGAAGAATTGATGATAGAAGACTTCAGAATTATCCCTTATCCTGAAGGAAGAAGGACCTCGTAGGATGAGGTTCAGGTTTATCCCTTAACCTGAAGGGAAACACCTTGGGGGTTGAAGTTTAGGTTTATCCCTTAACCTGAAAGGGGAAAAGAATACCTCAAAGGCCGAGGTTCAGGTTTTAACCCTTAATCTGAAGGGGGGTTGAATAAAAATTGGCAAGAATTGATAAAAAGTTGACGAAGAATAAAAGATTTTGTTAAAGAATAAAAATTGATAAAAATCGATAATAAAGAATCAATAAAGATTAATAAAAATTTGACAAAGAATAAAAATTGATAAAAATCGATAGAGATTGACAAAAATCTGGTGAAAAATTAGAAAAATTGGTGGAAAATTGATAAAAATTTGATCAAATTGATGAAAAAATGAATAAAAATAGATGAAACTAATAAAGATAACTGAAAATTGATAAGATTTGAGGAAAAAGGGTTTGTTTGATCATGCCTGCACAAGGGTCGATTTTTGAAGTGAGAGGAGAATGTTCATTTAAAAGACAAGTGAGAAATCATCTTTTGGAAAGAAGATCAACCGCAAGGTTAAATTTGAAGAATGATCGATGTGGGGGATGATCTTTGAAGAAGAATCAACACAAGGGTCGATTTTTGAAGAGAGATAAACATGAGGGTCAATTTTTAAGACAAACGATTCAAAACCTATTTTTGAAAAAGAAGATCAACACCAGGGTTGATTTTTGAAGACAATGGTTTGAAACCAATTTTGAAAAATAAGATCAACACAAGAGTTGATTTTTGAAGACAATGGTTTGAAACCAATTTTTGGAAAATAAGATAAACACAAGGGTTGATTTTTTTTTTTGAAAACAATGGTTTGAAACCAATTTTGGAAAGTAAGATCAACACGATGGTTGATTTTGAAAAGGATTGGGCCAAATATTGAACCCTTGGTGATCATAATGAAGATTTTGCAGATATTTTCAAAATTTCACAATTTTGAAAAGCCCTCATAGGTAATTTCATTTCTCTCATGAATGATGTCGGGATTGTCCCTCATCTTGAAAAGAATAGGAATTTAATGTGGCTTAATGGAAGCCAATGGCAAAGAAGATTTTTTTGAAATGAAGATATAATTAAAAATAAATGCCCTAGTGTGGCAAAAGAAAGAAGTATTTGATATCAAAGATATAAAAAAAAATTGACATTTCATTGACAAGAAAAGCTGATAACAAAAGACTGTATATTTACAAGCACTTGACCAAAGGTCACAAAAGACTAGGGCTGACTTGTCCCTATAAGGTGACTGAAAAAAGGAGAAAAGCAAGGAAAACTTTTGGCATCATCAATTCTTCTAGTGGTCCTGGAAAGGCTTGGTCGGAATTGTGGGCTGCTCCTCTCCTTCCTTTGGTACCAAAATTTTTTTGTTGATGTAATCTTGTACAATGTTTTTGAGGACGAAGCAACACTCCGTATCGTGCCCCCTTGCTCGATGGAATTTGCAGAAACACTCTTTTCATTTTCCCATGGTGACAGAAGGATCAACAATCCTTGGGAGTTCAACCATATCCTTCGCAAGCAGGTATCCGAGGACTTCCTCAATTGGCTGACCTAAAGGGGTAAATTTGCGATCATAACCCTAGCCATCATGCTTTATTTTTTTTGGCTTGTTTGACTTCTGTTGGGTGCTGACCCCTTTCTGAGAACTGGACTGACCCGGCTCAGTTAAGACCGTCGAATGCTCTTCTTCTTCGTCTTCAACAAAGAGATTTTTATTAATGCAATCTTGAACAATATTTTTGAGGACGAAACAATGATCCGTGTCATGCCCCACTGCTCGATGAAATTTGCAGGACTGGTCTCTGAATCTTCCCATGATCGTGGGAGGACTTGTGGATTTTGGGAGCCTGACTAATCCCTTTGTCAGCATGTATTCCAGAACTTTGTCGAGCGGCTTATCTAAAGGAGTGAAGTCTCGATCCCTGCTCTAGTCTTTGTGCTTCGGCTTCTCCTGATTCTTGCCATTTTGCTGAGGACTGGATCGAAGCGGTCTATCATGGCTTTCACAAAACTTTCCCTTCTGGCCTCTAGGCTCTCCTAGGTTGCTTCCTTGATTGCCCTGGTTGCCTTTGTGGCTGTCCCTGCTGGCCTTAGAACTTCTTGCACAGCTATTGTTGTGTTTTTTCATTGGGAAGACGATAGGTGCCTCTTCTTTGGTGGAAGCTTTTCCGAAACTGGCTTTAGCTTGCTCAGATAATATCTCAACCATCATCTTTTTGAACAATCGATATATAACGGGATCAATCTCATTCTTGTTGTCCTGAACTCCTTCTCTGGCAAACTTTTGAGAATTCATTTCTCACTTTCTGCTTCTAACTAGAGTGGTGCGGTCTTCAGTGACCATTTCTCTAAAAATGGTAGTTTTTCTTGATAATTCAGTCAAGGAGTTCAGTTAAGTTAGTGTCTTGTCAGTACCTTTGAGTTCGAAAACCTTAGAATTCAGCTCAATCCAATTTATCTCAATTCGAACCAGCTCAAACCTCAATTTTTAGTGTCACTATGGCCCGACAGAGCCCAAAAATCATTTATTGAACCATTTTGCCCATTTTTGTCAAAATTATCACTTTTTGAACTGGCACAACTATCAATTGGGGTCTAATATCCAAAATTCTTCATCCAGGGTTAGCATTTCGCAAGGCATTTCATATCATTTCATACATTTCATCACATTTCACTTCATTTTCGAGATCTAGAACTCCAGTTTTGAAAATTCCAATCCAGATTCGAGTTTTAAAGTCTTCAAAAATTAATTTCAAACCCTGGGTTTCTAAAATTGACATTTTTACCCCCAGGATTCTAAATTTAGAAATATTTTCTCGAGAAAACAATCTAGATTCTTTTCAAATTCTAAACTAGATTTGCTCCACAACGGGGTATGGAACTTCAAATTCTGAGCTCATTTCAAAAACTGTCAAAAATAGCTCATTTCATCCGAAAACTTTTTGATAGACCATTCTACCCCTCTAGCATTCAAAATGAATTTCAAAATAATAAGTGGGATCCACTCTAAGTGGTGTCACACTGAAATGTTTTTGGGTTTTATTTATTTTAAAATATCTTTTTTAAAAACCGTGTGGGCCCGCTCCAAGGTGGTGCCACACTTAAAAGAAAAAAAAGAAAAAAAATCAGATTTCCTTTTCCCCCCTTTTCTTCTTTCCTTTTCCCTTTTTCTTCTTTCCTTTCTTTCCTTTCTTTCTTTTGTTTCCTTCTTTCTTTCCTTCCTTTCCTTCTCCTTTCTTTCCCTCTTTCTAATACCAAAGGGAAGGCACGACTATCCCCTCTCATTCACGCCTCTTGTTCCCCCTTTTTATTAACCCCTCTCAACCCTAAGTCTTTTGATCATTAAAACCTAAGTTTCTTTGTGGGGAATAAAAGGAAGACATTCATCATATGGCTGGGGGGTTCTCTCTCTCTCTCTCTCTCTCTCCTTTCTCTTGGTTCCTCTTTGGATCCAGCCACACCTCCAAGGCAGCATCAAGGCACCCCAAGCTATTCATTGCGACCCACAACTCCAGTCGGCGCTCCACTACTTTAGTCACCATCTCTAGCTGCAGCACAACCAGCCCCTACTTGGTGCCATTCCTTCCAAGGGCTCCACCAGCCGACGCCATCCCTCCAAAGCCTCCTTCAGTAGTCGTTCAAGCCTCAACTCCCCCTCTAGCTATTGCAGCAGCTACTTCATGCTTTCCTTAGGTACAGTCATTGCAATCGGTTGTTCCAGCCTTCTCCACTTAGTACCAGCTACCCTTAAAACCTTCAACCGTGCAGACTTTTCCCCAAGGTGAGACCCTTTTTTTTTGTTTATTAAAATTCCACATCTTTGTTTCTCTTCCTTTTTGTCATAATAGGGCCATCAAATAAGGTATTTCATCTGTTCCATGGATGAAGTTCTCACTTCAATCGCTGACATAAACACAAAAGAAGTCATGCCTCCTTGGTTATTTTCTTGTTTTTAATATTTTAGCATTGCATTTCATGATTTAATTAGTGGTTCTATTCATATAGTATAGATTTCATTAGTTTTGTCTAAAATCTATGGGTTTTTATTTTTATGTAAAGGCCAATTATGATTTCGTGTAAATCTTTTCATTATAAAATCCTGGAAAATTGCATGATAGTTGTGGTTATGTGTTATTGATTTCCTTCAGAAATTCTGAATTAATTTGGACTTTCCAACCCCATTAAATAAATCAAATATTAAGTCAGGTTTTAAATCCTGTAAAAACTTGGAATCCCCCTTTAGCATACTTGGTGATTCAAGATCTCCACCATGGGAGATCTGATTCATTCCCAAAAAAATACAATAGATCAGTGATTAGATCTATTATTTCTCAGTATTTTTATGGATTTTTCTAAAAAGATCCAGTCTCAGCCAAAAATCAAATTTTACACACCTCTGTGAAAATCTAGTTTTCTGTTTATCAGAGTTTAGACCGACCCTAATCTGATATGTCTTCCTAATCTGTAGCTTCAATGCCAAAATCATTAAAAGAGGAGTTGTTCCTTATGAAATTCTCTACCATTTTCCAGAATTTTAAGATTTTTAAGGTTCATATTCTTAGTTTTCCAGATTTTATAAGTTTACTGGTTAAATCCCTATTAATCCAATTTTATCAGAATTAGAGGTCTGATAATCCTCTGTGTCCTCATAATCTGTAGTTCAATACAAAAATTGTTAAATGAGGATCTATTGCTCTCTGTGTCAAGGTCATTAACCTAACATTTCAGCCATTTTGGCCTCTGTTTATTATTTTTCCTTGATTTTTTGTGAAAACCTGTCAGTCTGCCCTAAGTTCTAGAGTCACTGGATTCTGATACGACTTGCCGGAGCTGTAAAGCAATGACCATAGATCAAATACTAAATCTGTAAAAGGAAAAAATCTTTGCCTAACTGTCCTCTGTCACCTCATAAAATTTGGGGAATTTCTATGGTAGGTTAGTACTTCAAATTTGGTTTTCATTAGGGCAAATCTAGGGTTTTAGGCAAAAATCATGTAATTTAGGATTTTTATTTAAATTTTCATATTAAAAAATACAAAAAATATTAATTTTCAGATTTCATTCTGTTCTTAGGGTTAGTCTAGGTGTCCATACCAAATTTGAGCCAATTCCAAGCTCATTTGCCTTTTGTGTTAGTTAATTTTTAAAATCAAAAGCGAAACTCATGCGAAAATCAGGCGAAATTCAATATTTTGTGACATTTTTACATTTTTAGGGTTTTAATATGTTTATCATCATCTCACATCATATTATAGTTGATTTCCACATCATTGGCATTCATTCGAATTTCAAAATTTGCATTTTTACAAAAATTATTTTAGAAAACCCTGATTTCAAGGCCATAGTCTTGTTAGCAGAGGTATTTTGGTCATTTTGACCTCAATTTTGAATTTCCAAACTTTAATCTTTATATTTTCATCATACCATATCATCTTGTGTTTGATTTATTCTCATTTGAATTTTAAAATTTATATTTTTACAAAATATCTTTCTAAAAAAACCCTGATTTCAAGGCTATAGTCTTGCTATCAGAGGCATTTTGGTCATTCTGACCCCAATTTCGAATTTCCAAAGCTCATTTTTGTATTTCCAATCCAATTTCATCATTTCTGTTTATATCAGGGAGGTATGAATTGGGTTTACATTTGGATAATATCCGATAATTTTTCAATATTTTGGATAAATCCAGGTAAACCTACATTTTTGTGCTATCATGTTTTCTAGTTTTACAAGATTATTCAAGTGGAGGACTTAGCTCTTTTATTTTCCTTTTCTTCTATTTCAATTCAATGTAATATCAAGTTGTAATATTTGGAATATAGTTTGCTTTCGTATAATTTTGATATCTAATGTATCATTCATGCACATTTTTCCAAATCCACTATGGTTGACACAAATGGCAAGTGCACAAGCTCTTAAGGAGTTGACAAACTTGGAGAAATTTGTATTTATGGCCATAGTAAGAATACAAAGGAAACCCATATTTGTGATCTTCGTATTAGCTACATTCAGCCTACACTCTTAGGCTAACTTTAAAAAAATGAACTACATTTCTCAAAAACTCAAAAGGATTTTCTCAATTCCTCAAAAAACTGCTTTTTAAATCCATATTTATTCATTCATTTCATTCAATTTACATCATCTTTTCTAACTCAAATTCAAATTCAATTTTGAGAAATCGATTTTCTCAGAATTTTCTAAGTCTTTCTCAGGAATTGCATTTCTCAAAAACTCTGAGTTTTTAAATGGTATTTCAAGTATTTTCCAAGTTCAAATTATGATTTTCCAATATTTGAATATTCTCAATTTCAAGTTTCAAAGCTCCAAAATCGGTTTTCTCAAAAACTTTGAATTACTTCTAAAATTGGTTTCTCAGAATTCTCAAATCCTCTTCAGAAATTGATTTTCATTTCAAATCCAAATTTCAAAAATCGATTTTCTCAAAGCTCCAGTTTTCCTAAGAATCCATTTTTCATTTCAAAAGTCATTTTCCAATGCAATTCCTCATTTCCAATGAAATTCATGATTTTCTCAGAATCATCACTTTTCCCAAGTATTTCCAAGCATTTTCCCAAGCAAACATCATATTTTTCAAAATGTGCATTTTTCAAAATCTCATAGCACAAGCCTGATTCTCTGTGCATTTTAGGAAAATAGAGCATGATTCAGAAAAATGAACTTAGTTAAAGCGCACTTTTGTTCCTTGGTTCAATTACCTCTGGTAAAGGTGCCAGGAATAGTTGAACCTCGTACCGACAGGCGGATCCCATTCCACAGAATTTTCCCGCAAATTCTCAAAAATGGAGGCGAGTAATTTTTAAAACCAATTTTCAAAACTTTGGTCGAGTTTGACTCACAGAATCGTTTCTCTCTCTCGCAGAGGGAGGAAAAAGTTTTGCGATGATAACAAAACCCTGGTCTGGGTCTCTCATCTGAAACCAAAAGTCTGAGAGCAAAAGAAATGAGGCCACCGAAGGCATGTGCATTTTTTTTTTTTTAAGAAATGATTGACATACCCGGGCATGTTGATTCAGATCGGTATATATGTTTTTTTTTTCAGGGACCTTCGCCACTGAGCAGACCCCAGAGTATTAGGTTGCTTAGGATCCCACCTGAGCTGCACCCAACTCGGTCGGGTGAGGTGCAGCTGAGCAAAAGAGCGCCTAGGTCTGATCTGAATGGACCTGACCAGGGACTTGCAGGTATGGGTAGAATGTCTAGGTCTGAACCATGTGGTTCAAACCCTGGTCAGGGTCCCCTAACAGCAAAACTGAAACTCGAACAACTAAAAGAGTAGCTAATGCAAACCTATTATATATATATATATATATATATATATATATATATATATATATATATATATATATATATATATTGAAGGGTGCCAGAGTGACAACCCTTAAATCCACGGCTGAGAGTGCATTCCAGCCACCCTACAGAGTTTGATATCCATGAGCTTGGGGTCCACACGACCATGAAAAGGTTGTGAGACACCCAGCCAAGGTGTGGGCTGAATCACAAGGTACAAAAATGAAATATCGCATCGTGTGGACTGTGTGTGCGACAAGCTTGTGGTAGTATGTAAGGAAAACTCAGAAACAAAAATGTCATTTACATGCTAATCCACCGAGTCACCCATGTATTTCATAAAATGCCTTATGGGACTCGATTTCATGCTTGACAAAATATGTAAATACATATTATTCAAACAAAAGAAATGGAAAAGTTTAGATACATTCTCACCTTGCTATTTGGAAATCCAAAGAAAGAGGAAACATGATTTCACTTGGCTGCTAGTGTAGAGGGGAGTCCCTTTTCGGTACCCAACCCTACACAAGAGCACAAGGAAGCTCTAATAGAGGAACAATTGAGAGAGAGAGAGAGAAATCGCCCCTTGCTTATGGCCTTCTCTCTCTTCCTTTAAAACCTTTATGTGCTAGGGTTTAATCAAACATGTGGCTGGGATTAAATCTCAAAAAAATGAATGGTTGGGGGTTGTTTCAAGCCCCTCTAGGAAATGGCAAGGTTGTTAATTCATAAACATGCCTCCCACGCCCCCTATGAGATGCCTCCATTTGAAATTTCTTAAAAAACTTTCAAAAATGCCATTGCCTTAGGTCTTGTATGCCCATTTGGTTTTAGAAAGTTTTCAAAACATGTCACAGGGCTGTCGCCCTTTAGCCTACTTTTGGTTTTGAAATCCTTTCAAAAGTGCCATGGGGTTGCCTCCTCTATGGCCAATGAGCACTTGCTCCTTTTAGAAATCTTTGTGGTATTTACAACTGGATCACCTCCCAGCTGGTCAAACACCCTCAGCTGGTCAAACATGCCCAACTGGGTCTATGTTTGAGCTCTCCAAGTCGAGCTCAAACACCTCACAAATTTTACTTTTGAATTTATACAAAATTACACTTTAAAAATTATTATATATATATTTTTTTGAAATGCTCAATTTCAATTCTAGTAAAAACCCATAATCCTTTAAAAGCACATTCCTTGCCAAATTACGTAAAATGAAAGGGTTTTAAATCATTTAAACCTTTTGATTTGCAATTCAATTAATTTTATGCCATTTGAATGAAATTTAGGGTTTTGATGAAAAATACATCACGATATATGTATATATATATATATATATATATATGTGTGTGTGTGTGTGTGTGTGTGTGTGTGTGTGTGTGTGTGTGCAAAGATCCACTGAGGTATACAAAAATATTTCTAAAATTTCTCATCATGTATTGAATTTTCTTAGAAAATTTGTGGGCCTTACAGGGAGTTTGTTTGAGTCAATATCATTTTAGTTCACCTGAGTTTAGAAACCCTATGATTCAGTTCAAACCACATCCTCCAGTGTCACTTCATGCCCTGCAGGGGCAAAACCATTTCTCAGAGCATTTTTTTTTAGAAAATTGATTTTATCATCTATCAAGCTGGTACAAGTGCCAATTTGGGCTCAGATCAATTCCTTTTATGAAAAATCTAGTTATATCCAAGACTCAATTCACATTTGGATCGGATCCAATACCGGATATGATGTTCAACTCTCAATTTTCATCTTCGAACAGGAATTTTCAATTCCTTGTCTCTGCCAGGGGTCTAGGACTTCAAATCCCTCACCCAGGGTCTGCATTTTGCATGTCATTTCATATCATTTCATGTCATTTTGTCTCATTGCATGTCATTTTTGAGATCCAGCACTCTGGTTTTTCAAATTTTCAAATCTTCAAATCCGGACTCGAGTTTTAAAACCTTATTTCAAAATCAATTTCAAAAACCTGGGTTTTAAATCGATATTTGCCATTTGGCCAACCTCCTGAACTTTATATTCCTTTATTTAAAAAACATTTTCCTTAGAAAAATTATCTGGATTTGTTTTAAACTTGATTTCTAAATCAATTTCCAATTTTATCAACTTTCTTCATGTGGGGCCCACCATGCAGGGGTGCAAACCCTAATTTTTCATTTTTTTATCCAATTTCATTTCATTCCATATCTTATATGTTTTAAAAATACAAAAATACTAGTGAGTCTAGGTGTCCGTTTGAAGTTTTTGAAAAAAATTGTTTTTAATCCCTTTATTTTCAAGTTTTTAAAATCATTTTCTGAAAAATCAAATGGGGCCCATAGTAGGTGGCACCACATTTGAAGGTGTTTAGGTTAGTTTAGGTTTAGTTAGTGTTCTACTTAAATTAGAAGTGTGAAAATGTCAAAAATGATTTGAAAACTACACCTTTATTTTGGTATTTTAAAACTTTGTTTTTAACTTTTAATTAAGGTTTTAAAAACCAAATGTGGGCCCACATGGGTGCCACCACATTTGAGGTTTTTCAAAGTCAATTAGAGATAAATTAGATTTAGTTAAATAGTGTTTTGGTTAGGTTAGAACACCCCAAGGAAATCTTCCCCCCTCCCCCCCCCAATTTGATTTATCTCTTATTAATTAAGAGAGTTCCGACAAAATGGAAGTCTCTAATTAAGAGTTTGAAAAAAACTATAAAAGGGGCTATAGGGAGGTCGGCCAGCCTATCCCTCTCTCATTGGTTATCTCTCAGCCCTCAAGCTCCTCCCTCCTCCATTGTTGCAACCAAGGTAAGTTTTCTCTTCCCTTTTTCCTTTTTTTGTTTTGCTTATTTTTTTTATGTAATTCCACCATTGTTGCCCCCAATGTGTGAGCTTTTTCTTCATTGTTTCGCTCAAGAAACCTTAAAAATGATTCAAGATAATGATCTACTAATCATCCATGGTTATTTTCACATTTTTGATCCATTGAAATCGTTGAAAATTCGATTATTATGCTAAATGCTCAAAAAATATCAAGATTCGACCTTTTTATTGGTCGAATCCCTCTCTTTAATGGCTAAATCAAAATCTCAGCCATGCTTCCCTATTTTTTTTTGTTTATTTCATCATATTCATTTTTATTTTAGTTGTTTAAGCATTAAATCATGATTCATTGCATTATTTGCATATTTTTTATGTTTTAGCATGCTTAAACAATTTTATTTCATTTTAGGGTTTTAGATTTGTTATTTGCAAATCTGGCTGTCAGTTAATATGATTATTCTGCCAACTTATGTGTGTTAATAAAATCTGAATTTTTTATGGTGAAATCATACATGTACCTACGATTTTCAATAAAAAAAATGGGATTTGTAGAGGTCTATAATCTTGTGTTCAAAAATCAAAGTAAGAACTTGTTTTCTGAATCGGGAAAACACTATGAAAATCAAGGAGCATCTTTACGAGGTCATATCTCTCTCACCAAAGATCAGATCGATGATCCGTAAAATGCATCATACTCCTAATGATGTCTACTTTCATCTGTAAAATGTTTATAAATTTATATAATGGATGTTTTTGTTTATTTGATCCAACAATAGTACCTATGTTTCTTGGATTAACGGACCCAATTCAAAGCCTGGGTCAACTTGCCAAAGCAATTTATACTTCACCAAAGATTGCATCAATGATCCATAAAAACCCACTGATTTGTCTTCATGTTTATTTTCTATGTTGTGATTTTTATAAATTTCCACCATGGATTTCTATTTTTTTGAAGCTCGCAATCAGAACTTGTATTTCTTATGTGAAAATCTTGATTCGAATAATGGTTCAACTTGCCGGAATGATTTCTCCCTCATCAGAGATCGTACCACCAATCCGTAAATGGTTTCTTCTCGTTATGATTTTTAGTTTACCTCTGTAAAATTTTATAAATTTTTATGCTGTTTTGCTATTTTTTTCTAAGCTCGAAACTGGGTCTGCCTGTTTTACATTATTATGTATAGACCGAAATTAGGTATGTATTGTCGAGAGCGTATCTCCCTAACTAGAGAACATATTCCAGATCTGCAAAAAGGGTTATCTGTATTAATCTATCTAGTTTATCTCTGTCAAATTTTATAAATTGCTACGATCGTTTAATAACTGATTCAGGCCTGACATTGTGACAGGTGCATGACCGCAGGTAAAATCACATATTTTCATTTTTTATTTAATTTTTAAATCAAAATAATCCCCAAAATTATATTTTTCAATTACATTTTAATTTTATGATTATTATAAGTGTTCATGTTGATTTTTATAAATTTTAGAATTCATTTGATGCATTATTTAGTTATTTCATAAAATAGGATGCCCGCGGAGTCCTGATTCGACTGAAACACAGGCAAAAATTGATTTTTTTTTCAATATTTTGAATTTTTCATGAAAAGTTTTATATTTTTAGGATTTGATCATGTTCATAATCATATTAGGGTGCTCTCCACCCGATTTGGCTTTGTTTTGAATTCGTTTGATCCCTGAATTAAGCATTTTACAAAAATCTTTCTAAAAAAACCCTATTTTGCAATAAAGGTCAATTTTAAGGGTATTTTGGCCATTTTAAAGTTGTTTTTTTTTATTTATTCAGTTATATATCATTCATTGTGTTGTTTAATGATTTTTATTTTAAGGAAGAATAAAAAAAAGGCTTATATCTGGATAAATCCATCAATTTTAGATATTGTTGGATAAATCTCAAAAAGCTGACATTTGTCCACTAATGAGTTTGCTAATTTTGTAGGAAAGCTCAAGGATTTATTTCTTTTTTCTTTTCCTTTATTTTAATTCAATTATTGATGTAATTGTAATATTGGAATAAGAATTTTCTTTTTTTTGCTTAGATTAGGGTTGCATTGCATATAGTTTATTTTTTGATAATATTAATCGTGTGATGGATGATGAATCATGCATATTCAAATCTATAATGGTCTACACGAATGACACATGCACTCACTTCTAAGAAGCTAATAAACTCAATTAAGTTCGTATTTGTGGCGATAGTCAGAATATGAACAATATCCAGATTTATCATCTTCTTTTAAGATACAAATGACCTACACTCTTAGGCTATTTTAAAAAATCATGGCACTTTTTCAAAACTTTTCTAAGTATTTTCTCCTTTTAAAATCAAATGAACTATATTCAACACATATTTGTGGCCATAGTCAGCAATATGTGGCGAATATATTTCATCTAAATCCTATAAGGCACAAAAAATCCTTTTTATCAATGATTTTTCATAAATTCTCCAGAAGATAATTTCTTAAAACTTCATTCAAGCATCATCTAAGTTAGACTGCATCATGAAAAGACTTTCACAGGGTCACACGCTCATCTCTTTTGATATTTTTCAATTCCATATAAAAAAATTGACTTTCTCTAAGTCTTTCTCCTCAGAATCGATTTTCTCAGAAACCCCTTTGATTTTCAAGAAATTTTCTATCTTTTCTGGATCCAATTCACGATTTTGTATTCTTCAGAAATATTTTCCAAATGTGGCTCATGATTTTCAATGTATCCCATTTTCCAAGTATTTTAAATATTCAAAGCATACACCATGTTTTCAATCTGCATTTTCCAAAGTTCATAGCACATGCCTGATTCTTCATGCATTTAGGAAATAAAACAATGATTTAGACAGTTGAGCAAAGCAAAGCACATGATTGATCCTTGGTTTGATTACCCTTGGTTATGGCCTAATGAACGGTTGAACCTCGTACCAACAGGCGAGTCTCATTCCTCAAAATTTTCTCATATTTTAAAAATGGAGGAGAGTTATTTTCAAAACTTTTTCAAAAGGTCAGCTTGACTTGCAAAAGTAAAATTTTACGATCATAATAAATCCTTATCTCAAAAAATGGAAAATGACTTATCTCTTAGTCATTTCCAGAGTCACTTGCACATTTGGGGATCGATTGAGCCAAGCTCAAGTTGAGAGTGAGAAAATTCAAAAGATCATCTTAGAAGACTCTACTAGTCATCCCTCTTACTCGGTGAAGGGAGACAAGTTATATGTTGAAGGTAAGCTTATGTTGCCTAATGACTCTTCTCTTTTCAAAGATGCTTTGGAACACTTCCCTAACTCGAGATAGGGAAGGCATGAAAGTGTACACAAAACATGGAAAAGAATCAAGACCGAGTTATATTGGCTCGGAATGAGGAGAGACAAAAGGAATTGTGTGAGAATACCAAGTTTGTCAAGCAAACAAGTACGAAGGTATTCGACTTCACGAATTACTCCATCCTTTGTCTATTCCCTCACAAGTTTGCACTGACATAAGTATGGATTTCATTAAGAAGCTCCCTTCTAAAAAAAAAGAAGTCATATTTATAGTGGTTGATACACTCACAAAGTTTGCTCACTTCATTGCATTGCCTAGCACATATTTGGTTCAATTAGTGGCACGGTCATTCTTGCAAAATGTGTCGAAGTTGTATGATATGCTGAAGACTGTCATATGTGATAGAGATCCAGTCTGCCTTAGCAAATTTTGGAAGGAGTACTTTACTTTAATAGACACTAAGATGTATTATAGCACGACTAGCCACCCACAAACCGATGAGCAAATCGAGGTAGTCAATCAAGCACTTGAGACCTACTTGAGATGCTTCACGAGTGAAAAGCAAGAGGCATGGGTTGAGTTTCTTCCTTGGGCCGAGTGGTGTTATAATACTTCATTCTATTCTTCTATGAGAATGACACCATATATATGAATCCTTGTATGGTCGTACACCTCCTCAACCTCTCTTCTATGAAGATGGATCGGCCAAATCCCATACAGTGGAGGAGCAATTAAGAGAAAGAGATGAAATCTTAAGAATTTTGAAGCAAAACATCAAGCACGCCTAAACTCGAATGAGACAAATCTATAATAAGCAAAGAAAGGAAAGAGAGTTTCAAGTTGGAGATTGGGTTTGGCTAAAACATGTCACACATGGACAATTTTTTTTAGTAAGACTCTTATCACAAAGCTTACTCCAAGATACTTTGGTCCTTATCAAATAATAGCACGAATTGGGGAAGTTGCTTATAAGTTGAAGCTACCTCAAGGAGTATATGTGCATCCGATTTTTCATGTATCTCGACTAAAAGCTTACCATGTATCGATCCCTAGTGAAGAAACCATGACAATAGTCACAAGGCAGCCCACTAGAGTTTTAACACTACAAGAAAATAGGGGATTAGCGACAGAATATTTCCGTCGCTAATTAGCGACGGCTTAACGAGAGAAACAAATCCGTCACTAAGAACTGTAATATTTACGAAAATATCGACGGAATAGCTTCCGTCGCACAATCCGTCGCAAATTAACGACGGCTTAGCGACAGAATGTTTGGTCGTAATAACCGCGTATTTTAGCGACGGATTTTGCGAGGGAAATTGTGTCATCACTATTGAGAAACAGATTTAGCGACAAAATATTTTCGTTGCTACGTAGTTATATTAATTTCTGACAGCTTTGCGACGGATTTAGATCGTCGCTAAATCCGTCGCTAAAATACGCGTAAATCCCTAATCAGATCCTTCTTTCTCTTTTTTGTTCCATTGTTCCGTTGTTCCCGCCGGCCACCCTCTCCCTTCGTCGCCCCATATCTCGCCTGTCGGCATCTCCCCGGCCCCCACCGCCTGCCGCCCGTTGCTCCTCGGCCTGCCGCCCTGCCCGTTGCCCTCGGTCCGCCGCCCCCCGACCGGCGTCTCCCAGGTTTTTCCGATAAAATACCCTTTTTTTCTGATAAAAGGGGCGGATGCCCCCTTTTAGTTTTTCCGGCAGGGGGTCGGCCCCCCTGCCTCGTTAGTATTTTCCGGCAGGGGCCCCATAAAACGCCATGGCTAGTACCCTTGACCCCATGGCCTATGCTGGGTTCGGCTTATGCAAAGGAGATAATGGCCACAGGAATTGAATCCAAACTGCCTGTCTAGCAGCTAGTTCCGTTCCAACTCCGCTAACCGCTAGGGTCATTGGTTGTTGATTCATACAATGATGGCATCCATCGCTGAACTACCTTTCTTGAGCTTCAAAGAATTTTGTTGTGCTCTGGTTGAGAACCAAACAACCCATCCATGGTGGTTGAATGACATTCATTGCATTAAGGAATGACAGCTGAGGGGGATCCTGGCGGTATCATAAAGAGGGCCTCGTTAACAACTAGGCCCATGCACCCTTGTGCCCTAGGCATGCCAGGCAAACCTGCATAAGAACTTGTAGCACAGGAAGCCTTCTAATCTTTTTCCCCGTTTCCCTCCTTTTTTGAGGACTTCTTTTTACGTCCAACACTCGGGTGACTTCACGTTACGCTTCCAATTCTTTCATTCAAACATGGTTACTATACAGTATTCAATCAGTCAAACCTTACAAGATGGATCCATTTACTACATGATTTCTATATCAAAGCAAAAGCAACAAAAAGCTTATGTTTCCACACCAAGTCACTGACCGTTCTCTTCCAGAAATGGTCTTTATTATCATTTAATAGTTGAGAACATGTAAATAAAGCTAACAAAACATCTCAACTATATACATATATATATATATCATGAAACATTAAATATTTCAAGAATAAACTATATCAGTTATATATTATGAAGAGAAGATGGCCAATTGTGTTTTACAAGTTCATTTTCCTGTTTTCCTGTATTTCAATTTCCAATTGTATTTTTCTCGTTATTTTCTTGTTTCATTTTTCTGTGTTTGCTTTTGATCATTGTATTTCATGTTTAGATAATTCCTTGTCTGCATTTCTTGTTCTGCTAATTTTTGTTAATCTTTTAGTTTTTCATTCTTGTAAAAGTTTTGTTTAGTCTTTTTGCTTCCTTTGCATAAGTGTTTGTGTTTCCCTAATTAGCTTCAATATTCATTGCAGTACATTACTTGCACACTTTATTTCATCGCATTTCATCATTAGATATATCATCATCAGTTTAGTTGTTTTTTGCATTGCATAAGTGTTTGTGTTTCCCTAATTAGCTTCAATATTCATTTTAACACAGTGTTTTTTGCAGATTTCTCAATGGAACTGGCTTGTGCCCCGCCACCCGTGGTAAGTAAGTGACAAAAACAATGCAAATCGGGTAAATACCCGTGGTGAGTAAGTGATGCAAGCGCATCACATGTTATTTAATTTATTGAATGTAACACTTTATTGTTCATACACTCACTTAGTTGTTGATATCTAGGACTGCTTTGTTGGAGTTCGGAGATCATGCTGAGCATGATTTTAATGTATGAATATGGAAGTGTTCTTATTTTTGGAGTACGGAGTCCATGCTAGGCATGGTAGTAGTTAGTGGGATATTGAAGTGTGTTTGTTGCAGGTACATGTTTGACATTTGTTTGATATGAATTATTTTGATGTATTGCAATGTTTGATGTGATGGTATCCATGCTTGCATGTAGTTACTTTCAATTTGATTATGTCTTCCATGTGAAATTATATACTGAACACATGCTTCAAATGAATGTATCGTGTCATGAATAGTTTGCACATGAAAATATTAAGTTATCAATGCATGCATCATAATTCTTGTGATTGTATGACATCATATATTGCATGATAAATTTGATATTTTCTTCATCATAGCATTCTGATGGTTCTCTTTTAACTGGTTAGGATACTATTCGTAACATCATACGACAAAATGACTGCAAAACGTGAATGGATGTACCGTAGGATAGTGGACAATGAGTTCTCGCATGAATATATGGATGGTGTTGACAGTTTTATTGAATTTGCAACGGCAAGTGTCAGTACAGTAGATCCAACCATGTCGGATTAGGTGTCTCTGCAAGATTTGTAAGAATAATCGATTTGTAGAACCTCATGGCATTAGACATCACCTATATAGGAAGGGTTTTGTGAGTGATTATCAGAACTGGACGTTTCATGGAGAAGAATTTAGAAACGATTTTGATGCACGGGTGAATGTGGTGCACGATAATCCATATACGGATTTGATATTTGATGCCGCAGGAACAGAACTGGGTTCTGCTATGAGTTCTAGTGATGTAAGAACTGCCGTAGATGAAGAATCACCAAACGATGCAGCTAGTAGATTTTATGATTTACTTAGAGATGCTGATGAGCCACTTTGGAACAGTTGTGAGAGTCACACTATCTTGTCTGCAGTTCTTCAACTAATGAATTTGAAGTCCGAGTATAATTTGAGTCAATCATGTTTTGACCGTTTGTGCATGATTGTGAAGAGTATGTTGCCCAAAGATGAGAAATTGCCACAAATTTTTTATCGTGCGAAAGTTATGGTCAACGCTCTAGGTATGGGTTACAAAAAGATTGATGCTTGTCCAAATCACTACATGTTGTATTTCAAGGAGCAGAAAAACAACATATCATGCCCGTCATGTGGGCATCCTCGGTTCAAGCCAAAGACAAGAGGCAATGGTAGCACGAGATCAAAGGAAGTTTCATACAAGTCACTCCGCTACTTTCCTATCACTCCTAGATTGCAGCGATTGTATATGTCTTCAAGGACAGCTAAACACATGAGATGGCATGCAAATAAAGTTCGACACGATGAAAACAAGATCACGCATCCTGTTGATGCTAAAGCTTGGAAGCACTTTGATCGTACTCATCAGAACTTCGCAATGAAAGTGCGAAATGTTAGACTTGGTCTATGTACAGATGGATTTAATCCATTTGGGGGTAGATCAACTTCATACTCATGCTGGCCAGTATTTGTAACTCCATACAACCTTCCATTAAGCTTGTGTATGAAACGTCCAAATCTTTTCTTGTCTCTGTTGATCCCTGGTCCGACCTCACCTGGCCAAAATCTTGATGTATAATTAAGGCCATTGATTGATGAACTAAAAGTATTGTGGGATGACGGTGTTACCACGTATGATGCCCACAAAAAACAAAATTTCAACATGAAGGCCGCTGTTCTATGGACAATCAGTGACTTCCCTGCATATGGTATGCTATCTGGTTGGAGCACACATGGGAGGTTGGCTTGTCCGTACTGCATGGAGGATTCCAAAGCTTTTAGATTGAGGCATGGAAGGAAGCCTTGCTGGTTTGAGTGCCATCGTCGATTTCTACCCAGCGATCATCCGTTCCGACGACAAAAGAATATGTTTAAAGCAGGCACAACTGAAATAGAAGGTCCATCCTCAAGATTGTCTGGCATAGAGATTCTAAGAAGATTGCGATACTTTCCAGATGTATTAACAGATGCCCGCAGTCCTACACCCTTCCGTGGATTTGAGAAGGATCACAATTGGACGAAGAAATCTATTTTTTGGGAACTACCGTATTGGCCGACCCTATTGATACGACATAATTTGGATGTGATGCATGTAGAGAAAAATGTGTTTGATAATGTGTTCAATACAGTAATGAATATTAAAGGAAAAACGAAGGATAATCCGAAGGCCCGTATGGATTTAAAATTAATATGTAAAAAACCAGAATTGGAACTCAAAGAGTATAATGGCAAAGTACTGAAACCAAAGGCAAAGTACGTGCTCGGACCTGATCAAATAAAACATGTATGTCAATGGTTGAGACAACTAAGATTTCCAGATGGATATGTCTCTAACATTGCTCGGGCTGTGAAGATTGACCATGGACAGTTATATGGGTTAAAGAGCCATGATTGTCATATTTTTATGCAACGATTGATACCCCTAGCATTTCATGATATGTTAGACAAACCTATATGGGGGGTATTGTCTGAGTTGAGTGGATTTTTCATAACATTGTGCGCATCGGAGGTCGTAGTATCAGATGTAAAGAATCTCGAGGACTCTGTCATCACCACTATTTGTCTGCTAGAAAAGATATTTCCGCCAGCATTTTTCGATGTTATGGAACATTTGATCATACATCTGCCATATGAACTAAGGGTTGGTGGCCCTGTGCAATATCGATGGATGTACCCATATGAAAGGTATATATTTTTTTTATATTTGTCTCTTTAATGTCAGATATTTAAAATTTGAAATGTATATTCTTGTCAGATGCATGTTCGACCTAAAAAAAAAGGTTCGTAATAAAACAAGAGTAGAAGGCTCTATTTGTGAGGTGTACACTTTAGAAGAGATTTCAAATTTCTCATCTATGTACTTCGAACCTCATATTCCAACACGTTACACATGCCCGCCCCGTAACGATGATGGAGAACAAGTAACTGTAGCTGACAAGCTGTCGATATTTCAACCACTTGGGCATGCATTTGGTAGTTGTCGATCAAGGCTACTGACAGATCGAGAGCAAGATGCAGCACACATCTATATTCTTTTTAATTGCTCAGCGATCGACCCATACATCGAGTAAGTATATGTATATGCAACTCAATTATAAATCCTTTTATGTTCTATATGTGGATACATGGCTCGGTAATATAAGTATTTATGGTTTGCAGACGATTTGATCTGGAGTTGCAAAGTGAAGTTTCACATCTCACTGATGCAGAAGTACAAAAAGAACGTGAAACTAAGTTTGTGGAGTGGTTGAAACAGTTGGTAAAGAAGCTAACATAAATTTTGTACTTATAAACAACACTAAGTTACTTAATTGATTGTGATCACAATCATTGTTTATGTCTGTGCGTAGGTTCGCCATGGTGATGTTAAAGATCAAGGAATATGTGATTTAGAAAATGATCCGACCAAAGTTGTGCAATGCTACAACGGGTATATCGTAAATGGTTATCGATTCCATGCAAAAGATTACGGTATAAACAAATCAACGATAAATAGTGGCGTGTGTGTCAAGGGTAGCAGCTACAGTGAAAATGAACATGATTACTATGGTGTTATAGAGGAAATAATGGAGTTGACTTACTTGGCATGAATAACAGGATAACTTTATTCAAGTGTCATTGGTTTGATCCAACTGCAACAAGACTCGACAAAGCTTCAGGCATTGTGGAGGTGAATCATAAATCCAGGTTTGGAACATATGAACCATTCATATTAGCCTCGCAAGCTCAACAAGTTTATTATACTTCATATCTAAGTATAAAAAAGTCAGATAGAAATGAATGGTGGGAAGTTTGCAAGGTGAAATCTAAACTATACCCCGAGTATGATCAGTTATAGGAAGATGAGTTAGCTAAAGACAACGATTACTATCAATCAGATGATGTCTATGACTTCACTTATGGTCACGATGTTGCGCATGATATGCATGTCATATCTCCATTGGCCGATGAAACATTCATAGAGGAATGTGATCCAAATGATGTACCAAGTGGATGGGCAAACAATGAAGAAGAAGAAGAAGAAGAAGAAGAAGAAGAAGAAAGTCAAACTAGTGACGAGGAAGAATTCTCAAGCTAGTGAGCAAAATCTTATACTACAAACCTCTATTTAAATGCATTTCAGTACTTGATGTGAGTTCTATTGCAATACTTGGTGTGAATGATTAAAAATTTTATTTGAATGTATTATAATACTTGATACGAATGATTCGAATGCATTGCAGTACTTGATGTGAATGATTTGAATTATTTGAATGTATTGTAATACTTGATGTGAATGCATGAGTTGTATTGCAACACTTGATGTGAATGATTAAAAATTTTATTTGAATGTATTGTGATACTTGATACGAATTATTTGAATGCATTGTAATACTTGATGTGAATGATTTGAATTATTTGAATGTATTGTAATACTTGATACGAATGATTCGAATGCATTGCAATACTTGATGTGAATGATATAAATTATTTGAATGTATTATAATTTATGCAACGAATGATTTGAATTATTGCAATACTTAATGTGAATGATTTGAATTATTTGAATGCATTGTAATACTTGATGCGAATGATTTGAATGCATTACAATGCTTGATGTGAATGACTTGAATGCATTGTAATACTTGATGCGAATGATTTGAATGCATTGCAATGCTTAATGTGAATGACTTGAATGCATTGTAATACTTGATGTGAATTATTTGAATGTATTGTATGACATATGTTATTTGTTAGAATATGGTTCGTGGAGGTTATAGTGGTCGCTCATCCAGTAGTAGTCAGGCTCAGCCTTCATCTTCACGGGCTCCTGTGATAGGTATATCATATAACTAATTGGATGTTTGATTAGTTCAAATGCGCATTCTGAGAATTTCTAATGTATTTTTTTACAGATGATGTTGCGCCTGTACACGACCCACCTACACCAGTTGATCACACAAGTCAACAGCCAACACAGGAAACAGGGTCTTCTCAAGCTGGCACAAGAAGACTCATTCGAATAGTGTATATCGATAATCGACCGTAAGTATTTTGTTTTCAATTATTGCATATCTTATAAATATTTTATATTGATATATACTGTGTAACAATTCATGTGTAGCACGAGGTTTGAGCCACAAGAAGTAGTACGGGAGATTAGGAATTCACTTCTTCAACATCTACCAGGACCGGTTGCTCAATGGAAAAAGTACCCAAAGGAGGTGTTAGACAGATTGTGGTCCTCATTCAAGGTATACAGTTGTTCCTCATAGTTAATGTGTTTCATATTTAATTTATTTAAGTAATGTCTACTAACTTTCTGAAAATATTTATAGGCTTCGAATCGCTTCGCAACTACGGTGGAAGAAAATGATGCAAGGAAGGTGTGGCAGAAGGTGGATGCCAATCGATTTGCAGACATGCTGCACACTATGAAGACTGTAGCAAAAAAAACATCTAGCGTAGTAGATGATCCATTACTGTGGAAGGGCCATGGCCCTATTACTATCAGGAGAGATTACTGGGATAAAATGTGCGATAAGTGGGCGGGAGATGCATTTAGAAATCGCTCTGCGAAGGCTGCACAAAATCGATCGAAGATGCCCGAATCCCATCTACACACAGGTGGATCTAAGACATTTGGGAGTCACCTAAAGAAAATGGTAACTCATCAATATATAATATTAATTTTATAAGTATTGTTGCAAACTTGTGTACTAAATCTTTTGTCATTTAACTTCGCAGGAAGCAGAAAAAGGAGGCAGTGTACCATATAAGGATGTGTTTGTTGAAACACATAAACGGAAGACCACGGGAGTCTTCGTATCAGAGAAGGCGAGAACGACAACGATATGTATTTATTTAATTAATAATCATTGCAATATATATGCAAGTTATCATAATGTTATTATTAATTATTAATGAATACTTTAAACATTATTTTGTAGGAGGCATATGAGCAACAGATGGTAGAGTGATATGGTGATGACGCTACTCAGCATCCATCATTTGATCCTACAGCATGGGTGACTGCAGCAGGTGAACCCAAAAAAGGTCGCGTGTTCGGGTTTGGGAGTAATATGAACACTTCACCAGTTATTGCTTCTTCCAGTTACTGCTCACCGACTTCTAGCGCCGACATAAGCTCTAAGCAGCAGACTATTCTTTCCGGTGATGATGTACGCCAGATCGTTACAGAATCACTAAATAACTACTTCCATGACACTGTCGCCCCCTTTCTCCGAAATGAGATCAAGGTCGCTGTTCTGGAAAGGGGATCTTCGATTCCACGTCCCTCTCAGGTATAATCACATATTCAGCTTTTTGTCTGCCTTAGAACACATATGAGCATAATCGAATCACATATATAACTTTTTGTTTGCCTTAGAGCACATATGAGCATGCTATAATCACATATTCAGTTTTTTGACTGCCTAAGAACACATATGAGCATGATAGAATTACATATAAAGTTTTTTTGCCTGCCTTAGAACACATATGAGCATGCTATAATCACATATTCAGTTTTTTGACTGCCTAAGAACACATATGAGGATGTTATAATCACATATTCAGTTTTTTGACTGCCTAAGAACACATATGAGGATGTTATAATCACATATTCAGTTTTTTGACTGCCTTAGCACACATATGAGCATGATAGAATCACATATAGAGTTTTTTTATTGCCTTAGAGCACATATGAGCATGCTATAATAACATATAGAGTTTTTTTATTGCCTTAGAGCACATATGAGCATGCTATAATCACATATAAAGTTTTTTGGCCTGCTCTAGAACACATATGAGCATAATCGAATCACATATATAACTTTTTGCCTGCCTTAGAGCACATATGAGCATAATAGAATAACATATAGAGTTTTTTGCCTGCCTTAGAGCACATATGAGCATGCTATAATAACATATAGAGTTTTTTTATTGCCTTAGAGCACATATGAGCATGGTATAATCACATATAAAGTTTTTTTATTGCCTTAGAGCACATATGAGCATGCTATAATCACATATAAAGTATTTTTATTGCCTTAGAGCACATATGAGCATGCTATAATCACATATAAAGTTTTTTTATTACCTTAGAGCACATATGAGCATGCTATAATCACATATAAAGTTTTTTTATTGCCATAGAGCACATATGAGCATGCTATAATAACATATAGAGTTTTTTTATTGCCTTAGAGCACATATGAGCATGCTATATGCACATATAAAGTTTTTTTGCCTGCCTTAGAACACATATGAGCATAATCGAATCACATATATAACTTTTTGCCTGCCTTAGCACATATATGAGCATGATAGAATCACATATAGAGTTTTTTGCCTGCCTTAGAGCACATATGAGCATGCTATAATAACATATAGAGTTTTTTTATTGCCTTAGAGCACATATGAGCATGCTATAATCACATATAAATTTTTTTGCCTGCCTTAGAGAACATATGAGCATGCTATAATCACATATTCAGTTTTTTGACTGCCTAAGAACACATGAGCATGATAGAATCACATATAAAGTTTTTTTTACTGCATTAGAACACATATGAGCATGCTATAATCACATATTCAGTTTTTTGACTGCCTTAGAGCACATATGAGCATGTTATAATCACATATTCAGTTTTTTGATTGCCTTAGCACACATATGAGCATGATAGAATCACATATAGAGTTTTTTTATTGCCTTAGAGCACATATGAGCATGCTATAATAACATATAGAGTTTTTTTATTGCCTTAGAGCACATATGAGCATGCTATAATCACATATAAAGTTTTTTTGCCTGCCTTAGAGCACATATGAGCATGCTATAATCACATATTCAGTTTTTTCACTGCCTAAGAACACATATGAGCATGTTATAATCACATATTCAATTTTTTGACTACCTTAAAACACATATGAGCATGCACAAATTACATATAGAGTTTTTTTACTGCCTTAGAACATATATCATTTATGATAGAATCACATATAATTTTTTTTCCTTTGCCTGCCTTAGAGCACATATGAGCATGCTATAATCATATATTCAATTTTTTGACTGCCTTAGCACACATACGAGCATGATCGAATCACATATATAGTTTTTTGCTTGCCTTAAAGCACATCTGAGCATGGTAGAATCACATATAGAGTTTTTCTAGCTGCCTTAGAACACATATGAACATGCTATAATCACATATTCAATTTTTTGACTGCTTTAGCACACATATGAGCATGATAGAATCACATATATAACTTTTTGCCTGCCTTAGAGCACATATGAGCATGATAGAATCGCATATAGAGTTTTTTTATTGCCTTAGAACACACATAAGCACATGATAGAATCACATATAATGTGTAATTTATTTCATTATATTTTGTTTATCAATACTGGCTATTGTTTTCTTGTGTAGGCTGATAGCGATAATCAGCGTAGCGGAGCTGAAGGGACAGATGAAGGCAATGAACAAGAAGACGCACAAAATCTTGGCGATGATTAGAGAACTGTGTTGAAGAAGTTCTATGTTTTTATGTTTCCTAATTGTACTTGTTGAATTGTAAATAATTAAACTTGTTAATTTTAAGGTGGAACGATTAATTGTTGTAGATTCTTTTTATATGGAATTTTTTGTGTGGTTTGTTTTTTATTTACAGGAAATATAAATTGTACAGGGAATATAAATTGTACCGTTCTCGGTATTTAATTTTCAAATAATTTTTTTTAATTTTTTTTTCGTGTTTGCGACGGATTAGCGACGGAACCATCCGTCACTATTCATATAAATCTAGCGACGGACGTAAATCCATCACCAAGCCGTGGTCGCCGTTTAGTACCGACGGATTGGCGACGGAATACAGCGTTCGTTAGTTCGTCGCAATTAGCAACGGAATAAATCCGTCGCCAGTTAGCATCGAAAAATTCGCGACGTAAGCATACCATCGCCTCGTCGTCGCTATGCCTCTTAGCGACGGATTAGCGACGGATTACCGACGGAATGTGGTTGGCGCTAATCTACTGCTTTGTTGTAGTGTAAGAACTTGAAAAGAGGAAAAATGTGATAGACGAGTAAAGGGGCATCTAATCGAATGAGACAATGAGGGAGAAGCCACGGCAACTTGGGAATGGGATTTCAAAATCCGCAAGAAATTTCCTGGATTTCTTCCTAGAGGATTAGAAAATTTTCAAGAGGGAGGGATTAATGCGGACCAGACTGAAAACCCAGCTACGGAGGTAGGAGAGTCCAGTCAATCGGCATGGCAAAGGACCCACAGCAGAGTTAGCATTAGCGCAGACCAGAGCAGCCACCGCACAGGCAGCGTGGGCTCACTAGGGGTGCAGTTGGTAGGGCAGTTGGTGCATGTACACAGCACATGCGCGATAGCATCCAGCAATGTTCAAGGCTGGTGCGGTGTCAGCGAGTGGAATAGGGTCGTCAGCCATGAGATTTGAAGCTTGGGCCGCCGGAGCCATGGCGCCAGGGCTTAAGTCAACTCTATAAATAGTTGAGTTTTGTAAAGTTGATCATCATGTAATCTAGAATTTTGTGGAATGAAAGTAAATCATTTTTTGGCTCCTACTTTAGGAGATTGGCCTCTTGAAAAGGATTCGGCTTCTTGAGAGATTTTTTAATTTCTTAAGAGGATTTCAATTTCGTCTTCTATCCTCTCATCCTCTCCATATAGTTCGTTGATCAGTTAATCGGAGCATTCTTCGTGCCTTACCAAAAGTTGCTGCATAGATAGATACACAATCGATCGATTGACAATTTGCTTCTGACGAATCTAAGAGCATCAGCCAAGCTCTAGATCGTCGATCAACATCTTCCAGTTGAGTGCATTAACTCAGTCCTTACTTTTTGAATTCGTAGTTTCGCATCTTCAGTTTATATGATTGCATATACAGGAACGATCGGAATGTCTTACAGCCGCAACAGGTTCTCACCGGACGACAGCGCAGATCTGATGGCATCTTATCCAATTCAACATAGGATGAACCTGTGCGTGCCTCCAGTGTTAGTGAGCACTAGCTCACTATACTGACTTCGTGGCCCGAGCTAAGTGCATAGGCAAATTCTCCTTATTTTGCATTTCTGATTAGCTTAGAGATTATCGCAGTCTTCTGTGATAGTCATCTCAAGTGATGCATTCAGAACTCGCGTGAGAGCTTAGCGGAACCAGAAGTTGTGAGTGCGGATGACTATTGTGTGTGAATCAGTCTACAGGAACTGGCTTCTACGTGCGCAGCATCCTGCAATGCCTACGTGCATCATTTACTTTCGTGAGCGCCTATTGCCAGAGAAGCGCCTGTGCGCGCAACGCAGTGAGCATCTGTGTGCGCCAGTCTCCATGAGCGCCTGCATGTGCTAGACACAGCCAACGCCTGTGTGCGTGAGACACGTTCAGTGCCTGTGTGCACCAGCTCTAGCCAACGCCTGTGTGTGCTTCATACACTACGCGCTTGTTTGCGATGAATTCAGAAGGTGCCTGTGTGCACAATGAGCAGAATAATGAGTGCGGTGTAAGAATCCCAGGAGCTGCGCAACACCGGTGTCGGTGGCCGTATGAAGAAGGCATTTGGGAGGGCGTGGTTTGAGAAATTGAACGCATATAGTGTTTAATTTCTAAGAAAACTGAAGGCATTCAATTTCTCAAAAAACCGAACGTCGTCAGGTTTCCATTGTAGCAAGCTACAGTTGGAACCTGACCCGGGGGCTGGTCCAATCCAACCTGGTCTGGGCGAATTGGGTATCAGATCCGTATCTCAGGGTGACTCGATCCATACACAGAACCTCTGTTCTAGGTGGATCGGGTCATCGCCCATCCTGGGGAAGACCTGATCCAGACCCGAATCCGTTAAGGACTGGGTAGATTGGGTTTGGACCCGAACTCGTTTGGAGTTACGGGTTTGGGTCTGACACGCTCCAGACTGGATCCAGGATACAAATCTAACTCAGATCCTGTTTGGATCAAGTTTTGATCTAGATCGGGTCAAGGATTCAGATCTGACCCAAATCCTGTTTGGATCAGGTTTGGATCTGGATCAGGTCTAGATCGTGGATCCAACCTGAGACCCAGTCATGATCAGGTCTGGATCCAGATCAAATCTTGCCCAAAATCCATTGGAATAGGACCTAGATTCGGACTGGATCAGATCGGGTCTGAAATAAGGCCCATGTATTATTTAAACCCTTTAAAGGATTGAACTGGTTCTATGACCGATACAGGGTATTCTGGGACCGGTTCAAAGCCTTTTTTGATTGGTTTCAATCATTTTTTCACTGATTCCTAAATGTAGAGACCCTATTTTCATAAATAAGTGAAGGAACAAGGATTTTCTCATTCGGTTTTAGGGGTTTATAGGCTTTTGTACAAGTTTTGGACTGGTTCAGTTGTTTTAGGACCGATTTTGGGCCTTGGTTGACCAGTTCATAGCTATTTTAGAATGGTTTGAAGTACTTTTTGTCTGGTTTCAACATGGGAACCCCGGGTATTACTTGTAAGATCATGTGTTTGTCATTTTCTCATGATTTATAGGTGTTTATTATAATGGAAGGGTGACTTTTGCATGTCTTATGCATGCATTTTGTGTTATTTGAGTTATACATGATATTTAAGCATGAATTATGACTAAATTCCTGATATATGTAATGAGTTTTCATCAATATTTTATTTATAAATATAAGTTGAAGCATGAATTTATATTTTTAATGATATAATATATAGTTTATCATGAATATACATGGGTCATCATGTATGCATGGGCATGCTCTATAATACGAATATATTTGCAGTAAAAGATCTCGATTAACTGACACATGTAATCACCAATGTGATTTGAGTTGTGTTGATTGAGAATTCTTTGGACTGTCTTAAGATTTGGTATTATGATTATATGTGACTTTATAAAACAACGATTCTACCCAAAGGTAGATCATTGTGTTTCAAATTCACACAGGATATAATAATAGATGTGTATACCATCCCATAGAGCATGTTCGTACCCAAAGGTACAATATTGAATTGCCTCTAGTTACATGATCTGCTAGTTTCACTAATTGAAGTTAATTAATTGTGAATTGAGGAGACGAAGAAACTGTGAGTATTATCCTTTCCACCAAAGTGAAACAATAATGACCCAATTATGCTTATTTCAGAAAAGGTGAATAATAAAGGGTCTCAATTTTTTATATTTTCAACATGAGTCTTGTTTGAGAAATTATAAGGTCTTTTTCTTTCATTTCTTGTAGTAATAGGTTCTTTGATCATTGACGCTTTTAGTAATATCTCTATCTTAGATGAATCTAATTTTTCGAATTAAAAAAAAATAGTGTTATTCAATCTGGGTTACATGGACATAGATTTGGCTCTTAGAATTGGCAAACATCTCGCTCTTTCAAAGCAGAGTACAGTCGAACAAAAGGCTACCTCTAAGAAGTGAGAGTGCTAAAATAGACTTTGTTTATTACTTCTGCAATCAAGAGTGGCTAATAACATTCGAGGCGACATCCCTGTGAACACCCCAAATTTTTCAAAATTTTATAAATATTCTGTTTTTGCCCTTGACCCTATTTTTTGAGTAAATTGAGTCATCTTTAATCTAAATTCCAGTTATTTCTTGGATTTTACTGGAATCAAATCCATTTTTATATCTGACTCAATTTTGGATCTGGATGCAGTGTCAAAACCCAAATTTGAGCCTCATTATCCAATTTTCAAATCAAATTTATAAAAAAACCAAAAATAATTTCTGAAAGGCTCAGACAGTTCATCCGGTGTCCAGTTGGATCCACGACTATGTATTTCTCAATTCGAGGTTTAAAACTCAAACATTTCCTCAAAGTCTCGGATCCAAACCCGTTTTCTGAAAAAATTTCAAAGATCAAACCCGAATTTTCAAAAAACCCCACTTTCGTAAATATTTCCCAAAAATACAAAAAAATAGTTTTAAATATCTTTTTTTCCCATAGTTTTAGAGTTTTATTTCAAAAATAAACAAAAAAATACAGAAAATACGAAGAAAAAGAACAAAAAATTTAAAACATAAAGAAAATCACAAAAAAATGGTTTTAAAAACCCCTTTTGAGATTTTTTTTTAAAAAGAGCCTTGTTTTTTGAATTTTTGAAAAATTTCTACGAATGACTTTCTGTTACGAAAGCCGCTCACCTTCTCCTCCTTCATGAGCTCTCTCTCGCTCTCTCTCTCTCTCAATCGTTCTCTCTACTTCATCTCTCCCTCACCCATCGCCTTCTTCTTTCTCCTTCGTCCATCCCTAACGACCTTCCCCTAACCTCCCTGTTCCAGAGCGTTCTTCTCCCCTCTATAAAACGAACGCAGAGGGGAAGCCCTCGGCATCCGCCTTTACCCTCGCACATTTTCCATCGTGTTCTCTTCTCACGATTCCTCTCTTTCCCTCTTCTTCTCCTTCGTCGAGAGAGAAGTCTAAGAAGAGAAGGGAAGCTCCTTCTTATCTGAGCATCGCATTTCACCCCTGCGTCTTCTATTCCTTCTCCCCTCTCCCCCTTATCTCTCTCTTCCTGTCGGTTCTTCTTCCCCCAACCAGTTGGAAGAGGCAGGCATCCTTGCAAAAACCAGGTCGCAGAAAGCATCAAGATATCAGCTGCATTCTTCTGCAACCGGATCCTCCAACAATTCACGATAAGCATTCTCTTTCCTCCTGATTCTCCCGATTTTCTTTGAATTTTCTTTATTCACTCCCTAACTCAAGCACCTCTATGATATTGATTTGTTTATAGCAAATCGATTCACAATAGTGCAACATCAACAAAATCATTGTATTCCAACATTTTTTTTTGTTTCTGCAATTCATTTCCCTCTTCTTCTTTTTTTTTTCTTTTTCTTGTTCTTTTTCTTTTGTTTATAATTTATCTTGATTTTCTTCAAATGCGTGTTTAGGCTATCTGGATCCAATAATCCCTTGTAGCTTACCTGAACCCCTAGTTAATTTTTGTTCATGCTCTCTATTGTGAGGTCTGATTTTATCTTTGTTTTATTCGATTCTATTAGTTCATTTTCAGCAGCCTCGGGTCTCGTTCACATCATATATCTTGAATCTTTATATTGATTTCACCATGAATCAATTAAGATTCACAGTGAGATCTGCTGTAAAGATTTATTACAAAGAAACCTTTGAAATGAATGTATCAATGCCTCTCGCGCATAAGCCTTGCTAGGTTCATCGTGAATAGGGTCACATTCATAGTAAGATCTCAATTGAGGGACCACGTTGAAGATATGGCAAATAATTTAGAAGTTGATAGCAATCAGGTTCTAGAAATTCCTCATCTCAAAATTCGGAGGAGGTCAATGCCATGTTCATCTAAGAAGCCTCACCATCGGGAGTCATTCCTGCTCCAGCCAAAAGACCCCCCCCCCCCCCCTCATAGAAGACCCAATTACGTCACTTATATTGTTGCATTTATATTTCGTTCTCTTTGTTCCATGCCATATATCGCATGCCTTGCTTTCTTTTCTATACACATATACACTTTATTTTGTTTTCACCAGTTCATTTTAATGGTTTGCCAAATGCATTTTGCTTTACCTATATATCCTTTCATTTTATGCATCTCTTGTAATACAATTGCATTTCTCATTCCTGTAATCAGCTGAAACAGAAAAATATTAAGCCATTTTCGTATTCCAGGCATTTTCTCAAATTTTTAATTTATCTTCCACTTCTTTTTCTTCTTCTTTTCCTCACTCTGAGTTATTTATTCTGATCTGCTCACTCTGCATCCTATTCTATCTTTGACTGAGAAGGCCTAAGTGAGTTCATTATAATTTCTAGTAAGTCATACGTATGATATACTTCTCTGATATTTTGTTGAAAGACTATCCTCTGCCATTCATGAAAAAGGTTTTGTGTGCTGGAACATTTGTCAAGTTGTGTCAATTGCTGAATATACAAAAGGTGAGGTATGGACCTAATTGTGCATGTGGTTATCATTAAATGGTGTTGTGCACAGAAGAACACAGGAATGCCCATCCAATTGCGTGATGAGACGTTGCATCATGGCATTATGCTCAGCCCCTGTCATATATAATGTTGCCATTAAAGACCTTTTGCTTGAGGGGCGAACTGGAAATTACAGAAAGGATACTGAATTCTTGTCTTGAATTGATTAAGAATACCCTTTGTTTAGTAATGAGAATCATGACTTTTTTTTTTAGAGGCATTGATTGCTTTGGATGAATCACAAGCACTGATGATTCTACTGGCTAGTCCCTACGGATCTCTATGGATTTTTCCTTTTACCTTTCTTTTTCTCATGCTTGGTCACAATTATGAATTGTTTTCGCTGTCTCATTTTCTGTGCTTGTTATTATATATACAGTCTGATTTTAATGAATTTCATCACATCTCACCTGATCACGGTTCAAGCTGCACTATTTTTGCATTTTCCTGCATATGTCACTAATCACACAGCATTCACTGTAATGTTTAACCACTTATCACATGTAGCATACTACAACATCAACTACATTGCATTCACACTTGAACTTCTATGTTTGTGTATGTCCACCCGTCTCCACCATACCCCTCCTGTATCACATATCACAGCGACACTTCATAGCTACATATCTTCACTGTCAAGTCCATCTTCTATACCTACCAGCACTGTCACACCACTATCTCCACCCTTCAGCACTAACTAGACATGTTGCTTTCATAGTGGCAATATGTCCTTTGTTGCACACACCTGTAGCATCAATAGCATATTCACCTTACCATCTTACCCATACCCACTTGCACAACCCTACTGTACTTTTGGCTCCCCCCTATTCACCTTCTATCAGAACCACCGTATTCACATTCCATCAGTACCACCCCATTCACCTGTGGTTGATATTTTGTAAATGATATTTTTAAAACGATAATTTTCAATGAAAGCTTTGGAAAATCGTCAACCAAAGATATAAAAACTGACTTTCCACAAAGTGGTAAGTACGGGTCGAATCCTCAGGGAACAAGAATTACTCAGAATATTTCTCAAAATTTAATTTATTAATTACAAATCTCAATCTACAATTCCACAGTTAATACAACTACAATTAATCACTAAAAGAATTGAAAAAGCAATTCAATCTTCAGTTGCACTCCAAGGGTATTTTGGTCCTTTCGCCAATTAGACAATCTTCGCACTTGGACAATGAATCCTAGCAAAACGAGTATGCTTTTCAACCTAAAAATGAAGGAAAATGAAAAGTTAGTAATTTATTCTAAAAACACAAACTATAAATGAAACTAAGTCTAATTTTCAAGAAATTAGTAAAACAAATTCTAATTAGGAGAAAACAATTAAATAAAATTTCAAACTAATTCACAAATCAGCTAACCTAAGTCTAACAATGCTGTATGATGCAGATGCAGACCCTAAGATGCATAAAATACTGAAAACAGTACGAAAATGCCGAAAATCATGAAATTACCAAGATGCCCCTAACTAGTGTAAAATAGATTTCTGACAGTTCTTTGGAAAACCACTGTTTGACAGAGCAAACGAGGTCCGATTTTCCCAAAATTTATTCTGTTCTGTAACTAACAGATTAAATAATCGGACAGTTTTTACAGAATGAAAAAACGATATCTGGAACTCCAGATATAAGCGTTTCAAAACTGAGAAAAATCAGGATATCGCAAGTCCCGAAATTTAAAAACCAGAAAAAGCAGTTTTCACAAAACGCTTAAAAATCAGACCAAACCAACTGGGATAGAGCTGAAATTTGGTCTGCAGTCAGCTAACACGCCAATAAAGTGAATAGAAGAAGAAATTTTTAAAAACGCAGAATTTTTGCACATGAAATGACGATAGTGCGATAGGGAAAAAATCAGGTTTTTCTTTGAGTTCACTATTCACTTTATAAATCTATTTAAACACTACAAAATGAAAATTACACCTAATGCAATCTAAATGACACTAAATGACAGTGTATATGATGCTATTAAGTGCAATGATGCTCAATGACACGAAAATGAAATATAATATGCACTTTATGACTGAAAACTGAATGCACTAAGAATGCAATTGTAACTAAGATGCTAAAGCATGCACTTCACTATATGAATGAGTAATGCAATTAATATAAACTAAATGCCAATGAACTAACTGAATTACTTACATAAAAAAAAAAACAATTAACAAACACACATTAAACACACAATGCTAAACTCTAACTAGAACGATTAAATGAATAACTATCTATCTTATACTAAATCTAACATGAATTAATACTAAGATCAACTATCTAGTTACACTAAAGAGGTAAGATTAAAGGTTTGACTAGGACTAGATTCAACTGGGTGGACTCGGTTAGGCTTAGACTAAGGACACGACTCACCTACTTTGGTCAACTAGGTTGACTAGGTTAGGTCAACTATTGTAGACAATGACTAATTTAGACAATTAAAGTTAATATCTAATTAATTAATGCTAATAAAATAAGACTCTACTAATTACACGCCTAGAAGATAAGACCTAATTAAAACTTAATTATTTAAGAACCTAATTCCCACTAAGGTTAAAACACTTAACTAAATTAATTGACCTAGGATTAATGCAAACATAATTAAAAATTAATGCTAATATTTATCTAAGTCTCTAACACTAAATGACAAGGGAGTTACCAAGTATTTTAATTCGAAATTGACAAGTGAATAACCTCCAAAATCGTCCAACCCTAAATGGGGTATACAATAATTGACCTTGCTTTTAAAAAAAACAAACAATCAATCTTAAATATATTTCCCCAAATCTTTGAAAACCTTTTAAGAAAGGAACTCGATTTTCAGAATAGTTTCCAAAAAGTATAGAGGATAGAAGGCTCTATCCTTAATGGTCTTAAATAAACAATTTAGGAAACTATAAAAGAAGAAACCGTCCAGCTCTAAATGGTCCACACGATTTTCTGGATTTCCAAAAAGAGAACCTTTTTACCAATGAAATCCCTTCCAAAAATCGTGTGGAACACTTATGGCAAATAAATTTTGAAATCCCCACTTGTTTCCACTTTTAAAAATTGAGATCCTTGCTCAATTGGCTGGAGCAAAAAGGGCAATAATTACCATACACAATTTTGGCAAACTCTTTCTTACCAAAAGAATAAATAAAAACGTTTTTTACTAACTCCCTTAATACAATGAATCTAGTCAACTAACTTAACTTGCCTAAATCCTAAGAACCTACCAAAATCAGTCCAGAGCTCAAGGGGAGCTCTAATGGCTGCCGCCCCTACCTTGGGGAAGAAGACTAGCTAAACAATACGAAATCAAAATTTCACAATTAAGCTAACACAAACATGAAAATACATAAACGAAAGTAAATTAAATCTACAACTAACAATCTAAACTAACGAACATCAACACAAGTAAGCAAATATGCGGGGAATAAAACTAATCATAGAACACAAATTATTTAAATGACTAACCTAATGTACTAAGCTAGGGAAATAAAAAATAATAAACTTACTTCTAATGTAATATCTAACTTCAATAAATATGAATTAACACATTATACTATTTGGAAAACTAAGTTAGATATCAAACATACAGCCGGTTGAATAATCAATAAAATCAAGAACACAAGAATACACGATTTTTGTATTTTTCTCAATATGACTGAACATCAAAACACCAAACGAAAAAAAACAATATTTATCAATAACCTATCTAATGAAATGGATTAACACACTGTTACGAATCTGTGAAACCACCAAACACACAAACAACTTACAACTATCACACGCCTAGACTTGAATGTTAATTCTAAACCAATGATTAATTCAACACAAACACACGACAAACCTTTAAGAAGGCAATTCTCACCAAAAATGCAGATGAAGGACATTGAACACAGATGACAAACGCAGATGACACAGTAAAAAAATGACAGACTCTAGATTGATTGAACCCAAAGATCGGCTAGACTCAATCTAGCCAATTTTTGTTTCCTTTTCAGTGGAAATAAGAATCAATCAAACCCAACAACTCATGTGAATTAAAACTAAATTTTTAATTGGATTTTCTGTAAAAAGACACAACATAACACGCTGGAAACAAAAACCCAAATCGGCTAGAATAATCTCTAGCCGATTTACACGTTTTTCTTGAAAAACAATGGAAATCAATATCCGAACATGCAAACAATGAAACAAACCTAGATCTAGCGTGCTGGTCTATGCACGAATACTATTCTAAGGTTAAAACAGTAAACAAATAAAGAAAACACACAGAAATAACAAAAGAAAACCACACACATGAATTGGGCTTTAGCTAGAAGAGAAGGGAGAAGAAGATCTACCTCTAGGGCGATCCGACGATCGTGGGGAAGAAGAAGAGCGGACAATGGCTTTGGCTTGACGTCCCGAACAGTTCGATAATGCTGGAGTATCACCAAGAATAGTACTTTTGCAGCTGCAACATGTTGGAGATCCACCGAGAATGGAACGGGTGCCGATTCGCGATCGAAGGGCTCAGAAAACCGGATGGAGGTAGGGCTGGCTCATCTTGATGGGGTGTTTCGCACTACCAATCAAGATTAGTAGTCTCCACCTCTGCTACACCTGCAAAAATACAGAAAATGGTGAGAAAACACAGCAAGGATACTAAAGAAATGAAAGGGAATTGAAAGAGAAATGGATTAATGCTTGATTTCCAAGCAAAAAACACAATTTTCGATGGAAATGAGGTGGAATGAGAGGGAAGAGAAGATTCTGGAGTAGAATCACTGTAGGAGGCACCGATCCCAATGCCAAAAGACGCTTAGGGTTTGCTGGAAACTATAATTTATACTTTTGATAGTTTTCAGAAAGAAGGTTATAAAAAATTTAATTCCTATGCGCCACTTTCTGAGGGGTTTTCTGCAAAAGTTTTTGACATGGATATGGATATGCGTGTGGGTTGGATTTTGGGCTTTCTAAAGGTTGATCCAAAGTCCAAATAGCCTAATTGGGTCGGATATGGATCCGATCCACCTCGAAATTCATGCCCGAACACTGAAATAGCCATAACTCTCTGATTTTAACTCTGATTTCTCTGAAATTTGAGCCACAACCCCTTACTATCAAAATGCATCTAAACATGGGTTTAAAACCTTAAACTCATTACAAAATACATGAAAAACTTGCTAACATGATGTGCATTTCATGCATCATCAAATACCCCCATGCTTGAATGTTTGTTAGTCCCTTAACAAACCCTACTATGTTATGCAACAGAGACAAGAAATGCTAAACATGAATGCATCAAAACTAACTCACTTTTGTAGGAATCACGGTTGCATTTAGCATATGCAACAAGCCCTTTAAACCCCTGGCTTACACCAGTGGACGATTAAGGTCTCGTGAGGGTTTGCAGAGATGCTACCCACAAACATCAATGAAATGCAAGGATAAATTTTCAAACATATTAGGCCATTAAGAAAACAGTTGGAACAAATATTTCATGTAATGGACATTCTCAAAACAAATTTAGAAATCTCATGCCACCACAGTAAAATTCTTTTTCCTTCACTTTTCTAAAATTGTAGGTATCTATGATTTTTCTCATAAAGTCAAGTACTATCATGTTTTACTCATTTTTCCTCACTTGTATATTTTCTGCACAGTAATGCACACATATTCCTAAGCAATGAAATTTTTCTCATTCAGCACATTCTTTTTCTTTCCTTGGATTTTCAATTTTCACTCTTGAATATTTTTCTCACATGAGCACTATTTCGAATAGTCAATTTTCATGACCCGTGTAGTGAGCTTTGGGTCAGTGACTCCCAGGTCGGCCGACCTTACGGCACTAGATACAAAGTATCCCTCAGACTTAATTGCTCGAGTCACTAAACCTTCTATTCTAATAGTTTACGTATAGTCTTCCTCTTGTCATGTGCAATGTCTCTATCTCTTAGGCTTTCTATGCAGTCCATGTAACAAGCTTTCGAATCGGTGGTTCCCAAACCAGCTGGCTTTGGGGCACCAAGTGTAAAACACCCTTCAGATTCTACTTACTCGAACTACAAAGGCCACAGATATCAACTAGACAAGAGGATGTTCTCCTTCGTTATCCTTTTCGTCAAGAGACCCAAACACTTCATCTCATGTCTGAGTTCCACTACTAGAATTCACAAAGACATCAACAACTAAACGTAGCTCTATTCTTTTAAGCTCATTCTTCTAAAACATCTTTTCATTGCTTATTTCTTTCACAAAACATATTGTGCATACTTATACTAAAGTGATTCTAAATCTTCTAACAATCAAATACTATCTTTTCTTTGAATTTTCTCATAAATAACTACTCTATTAGAATCAGTTCAGGAAAAAAAAATGTTACATGGGGCTTAAAAAATTTCTAAATTGTTAGATTATGCCAAAAACAATCATATATGCTACAACTTGTTCTCAAATGCCTATCTTAGCTACCAGACATAAAAAAAAAAAAATTAGGTGCATCTAAACCACCCCCCCATGCTTGAATGACACTGTCCCTAGTGGCATAAAAATACATAAAAAATGCCATGCACATGCACACTAACAGACAATAAAATGAATATGGGAGAAAGGATAGATACAACTTGATCTGCTCAAGCTTCTAAAGTTTAATTGCCTTTTGACTTCTTTATCTGATCAATGAACTCTATGAAAGCTTTGTTCTGTACCTGGTAACTGATACACTAGGTGTTAGATTCATCCTGCATACATCAAAACCAAAGTCATCACATATGAAAAAACTGAAATAAAGAAAAATACTGAAATGAAAAATAAACTACTGTACATATGATACATCCCTCTGGTCGAATCCTCATGCCTTCGTGAGGTGCACTACCTCACACTCACCATTCTGCAAGGAATCTGAAATAAAGGGCTTCAGTCTTTGCCCATTAACCTTGAATGTACCTTAGGTCATAGGATCGAATAATGTAACTGCTCCATGTGGAAACACTTCTTTCACGATGTACGGTCCTGTCCATCTTGATCTCAACTTCCCTGGGAATAAATGCAACCGAGAATTGTATAGCCACACTTTCTGCTCTGGCTCAAACACTTTTCTGACAATGTGTTTATCATGAAATGCTTTAGTGCGAGCTTTGTATAACTTGGCATTCTCATATGCATCATTCCTGAGTTCCTCTAATTCTGAGAGTTGCAGTGCTCTCGCTTTGCCAGCCTGGGTGAGGTCAAAATTCAACTTCTTGATAGCCCAATACGCTCTATGCTCTAGCTCGACAGGAAGATGGCATGCTTTCTCAAATACAAGGCGATACGGGGACATGCCAATGGGAGTCTTCAATGCAGTCCTATATGCCCATAATGCATCATCTAAGCGTTGGGACCAATCCCTGTGGTCCAAGCAAACTGTCTTCTCTAAAATTCGCTTAATCTCTTTATTCGACACCTCTACCTATCCACTAGTTTGCGGATGATACGGAGTGGTGAATCTATGATTGACAGAATATCTTCTCAGCAGAGAAGCTATCTGTACATTCCTAAAATGCTTACCACTATCGCTAATCATCCCACATGGCACACCAAAATGACTGAAAATGTTGTGCTTAATGAACTTAAGCACCAATCTATGATAATTGGTCTTGGTTGCCACAGCCTCGACCCACTTAGACACATAATCAACCGCCACAAGAATGTATAGATTTCCGAATGAAGGCGGAAATGGTCCCATGAAATCAATGCCCCAAACATCAAAAATCTCGACTATCAAGATCAGGAGCAAGGGCATCATGTCCCTCTTGGACATGTTCCCAATCTGCTGACATCTAATGCAACGCCTACAAAACTCATGAGCATCCCTATGGAGTGTGGGCCAATAAAATCCGGACTGCAAAACCTTTGCAGTCGTCTTCCTACTGCTAAAATGACCTCCACAGGCTAACGAATGGGAAAACTAAGAATGGACTCATACTCCTCCTCCGACACACATCTCTTAATGATCTGGTCTGTGCAATATCTGAACAACTTTGGTTCATCCCAATAATAGTGCCTAACCTGAGATAGGAATCTCTCACGCTCATTCTTGTTCAAATGCTCAGGTATCTGTCTCGAAACCAGATAGTTCACAATGTCCGCAAACCAGGGTAACTGTGATGTCTTGACTGACATGATCTGCTCGTCGGGGAAATAGTCACTGATCGGCCTCTGATCTTGTGTGGTCTCCACGATCAGGCTAGAAAGATGATCTGCTACTACATTCTCGCTTCCCTTCTTATCTCGAATCTCAAGCTCAAACTCCTGTAGTAGCAGCACCCAACGAATCAGTCTCGGTTTGGTGTCTTTCTTATTCAACAGATACTTCAATGCAGCATGGTCAGAATAGACAACCACCTTCGAACAGAGTAAATAGGATCTAAACTTGTACAATGCGAAAACTACAACAAGTAGCTTCTTCTCTGTCGTAGTATAATTCATCTGAGCATCAGACAGAGTTCTACTTGCGTAGTAAATCACATAGGGCTTCCTATCAATGCGTTGTCCTAAAATAGCCCCCATAGCATAATCAGATGCATCGCACATAATCTCAAATGGGAGAGTCCAATCTGGAGGTCTCAGAATGGGCACAGTAATCAAGGCTTCTTTGAGAATCTCAAAGGCCTTCATGCAATCCTCACTAAAAACAAAGGGCTGGTCCTTCTCTAATAAAGTGCAAAGTGATCGAGAGATTTTGCTGAAATCTTTTATAAACCGCTTATAAAACCCGCATGCCCTAAAAATGACCGAATCTGTCTCACAAAGGTGGGTAAAGTCAAATGAGATATGGATTCCACCTTCGCTCTGTCAACCTTAATGCCTCGCTTGGACACAATGTGTCCAAGCACAATCCCCTCCTGGACCATAAAATGGCTCTTTTCCCAACTCAGAACAAGATTTGTCTTCGCACACCTACTCAGTACTCGAGTAAGTTTTTGGAGGCAATCTTCAAATGAAGAGCCATACACTGAAAATTCATCCATGAAAACCCTTTATCACATCATCTATCATATCCCAGAAGATTGCAAACATGCACCTCTGAAAAGTGGTTGGGGCATTGCAAAGCTCGAACGGCATACGTCTCAATGTGAAGGTGCCATAAGGACATGTAAATGTCATCTTCTCCTGGTCGTCAGGATGGACAGCTACCTGATTGTATCCTGAATATCCGTCTAGAAAGCAATAGTAGCTCTGTCCCGCGAGTCTCTCTAGGATCTGATCAATGAACGGCAACGGGAAATGATCTTTCCTAGTTGCCACGTTCAGTTTCCTATAATCGATGCAGACTCGCCATCCTGTAGTGGTCTTCATCGGAATTCTCTTACCCTTCTCGTTCTCCACAACAGTGAGTCCTGATTTTTTCAGCACAACCTGAATCGGATTGACCCACTGGCTATCAGAAATAGGGTAAATGATTCCGGCATCTAATCACTTCACCACCTCGTTCTTCACCACTTCCTTCATGTTGGGATTTAGCCTTCTTTGCATATCCCTCACTGGCTTGACTTCCTCATCATAATGAATTTTATGCATGTAGAATGAAGGATCAATCTTCTTCAGATCAGCAACTCCCCAGCCAATCGTTGCCTTGTGCTCTCGAAGAATAGACAGCAATCTCTGCTCCTGCTCCTCAGTGAGCAGGGACGAGATGATCACAGGCAAAGTCTCATCATCTCCGAGGTATGCATACTTGAGAGAATCCGGTAAGGGTTTCAACTCAAGTTTCGGAGGTGACTCAATCGAAGATTTGGCGGGGGTCTCCGCAAGTGGTGGAAGAGTCTCAATGATAGCTCCCCAAGGTGGTCTCTCTGACGACACTCTAGACACAATTATGCTATCTATACAACTATTCTTCTCTATATGGTACAGATCTAAAGAATCCTCAGTAATATACAAATTGGGTTGCCCCTCCAATAACTCTTGTGCAATATCTACATGAAAGCAATCCATGTCTCCCGCTGGTCCCATCGCGGCATTGAAAATATTCAGCTTGACCTTCCTATTGTCGAATGAGAGATCCATGGCTCTGGTCCTACAGTGGATGCACGCATTGGCAGTCGCCAAGAATGGTCTGCCCAAAATGATCGGAGTCTGGTGCTGGCTATCCACTCCTTCCATATCCAGAATGATGAAATCGATGGGGAAGTAAAAATCATCCACCTTAACTAGCACGTCCTCCAAGACACCTCTCGGTACCTTGACAGAACGATCTGTCAGCTGAAGTGTAATAGGAGTCGATCTCATCTCTCCTAGCCCGAAAGAATCAAAGAAATACCTGGGCAGAATGTTCACGCTTGCTCCAAGATTGAGCAATGCACGTTCTATCCGGATGTTCCCTATGGTACAAGCAATGATCGGGGCTTCAGGGTCCTTGAGCTTTGGTGGTGTCTGATGCTGAAGTACTGAACTCACCTGCTCAATAAGATGGACCCTGTTAGGAACTCTCTCTCTAGATTTCCGCTTCTGCGTACACAGCTTCTTCAGGAATTTGGCATATGCCGGCACCTGCTGAATCGCATCAAGCAAAGGTAAGTTGATCTGCACATGCTTGAAGATGTCAAGCATGTCCTAGATCTTCACACCCTGCTTCCCTCTAAATCCGGGAGACTCTAATGCTTTGGGATAGGGTGGTGGGGGAATATACTCGGGTGGTTCCTCCTCTTTGTGAGAGGGCTCACTCCTATCCTTCTTCTGCACTGAGGATAAAGATAATGAAGATGATGGTGGGGATGGTGATGATGGTGTGATCATCGCAAAATTTTTCCTCTCTTTATGGTTTCTCTCTCTTCCTTCTCTTTTCCTTTTCTAACCTCTTATTTTCCTCCTTTTTGAAGGGAGAAGGATAAAAGAAAAGAAAAGAAAGAGAGAAGAGAAAAGAAAGAAGGAAAAAGATAGAGAAGAGGAACTATTTTGCGTGGTTTTCACTTGACCTTAATTTGAAAACATTTAGAAAAATTACTCGCCTCCGTTTTGAAAATTTGTGGGAAAATGGAGAGACGGGATTCACTCGTCGGTACGAGGTTCGACCGTTCCTGGCGCCTTTACCAGGGGTAATCGAACCAAGGATTGAATCTATAGCTTTTTGCTTTGCCTAAATATAATCTAAGAATTTATTCTAACTCCAAATGCACAATGAATCATGCTTGTGCAATGCAGGGATGTATGCTCTTTTTAAAAAATTGATTTTAGAAATTTCCAAGCATTTCTGAGATGAACTTGATAAAGGGGTGAAGAAATGATTGAATCTAACTTAGAACTAGAGATAGATTAGAGAAGTTCTAAGTCTTTGAAGTAAATCAGGATTCGGAAGAATAAATGAGAAGGAATGACTTGAAGTTTTAAAACGAAAGGAAATGAAGTTTCAAAGTCAGAAATGGACTTTGAACTTTGAATTTGATTTTAGGAAAGAAAATGAATACTTGAATTTAGATTTTGAAGTTTTAAATTGGAATAGATTGAGGAACTCAAATGGTATTTAAGAATAGAAATTGATTTAGGGAGTTCAGATGAGATTTGGAAATGGAATTGGATTTGAAATCTAGAATTGGGAATGGAGTTGGATTTGAAATCTAGAATTGGGAATGGAGTTGGATCTAAAGATGGATTTAAGATCTAAGATTTGAGATCCGAGATAAAATTAGGCTCTGGATCCTAAGATGGATTTGGATCAGAAGTCTAAGATCCCACATGTGATTGAGTTTTGGATCCTAAAATGGAACTGGATCTGAAGTTTGAGATCCAATGTAGAGTTGGATTCTGGATCCTAAAAGGGGATTTGGATCTAAAGTCTAAGATCCGATGTAGAGTTGGACTCTGGATCCTAGAATGGAAAATTGGATCTGAAGTCTAAGATCCAAAGTGAAATTGATTCTGGATCCTATAAGCAAATTGGATCTGAAGTCTGAGATCCAATATGAGTGTTGAATTTTGGATCTTAAAATGGATTTGGAGTTAAATTCAGAAGAGGAATCAAGAATTTCTAAGTCTGATTTGAATTTGGGGAAAGGAATTTTAGACATTGAATTTTGAATATACAGATGAGTCCCAAAGTCAATTTAGACCTGGGATTTTGAAGCTTGAAATGAATCAAGAATCTCAAAGTTAAATTGAACTTTTGAGTTTAATTGGAGCTTTTGAAAATGAACTTTGAAATTTCAAAAATTGAACTTTGAAAATGAATTTGAATTTGGCAATTTTGAATATGAAATGAAATTGAAATCTCAAAGTTAAATTGGACTCTGAGATGGAAAATGAAATAGTTTTTGAAAGAGATGAATAGGATTGAAGATTTGATTGAAGAAGATATTTACATCACTTGGAATTTTGAAAAAAAAAGTAATTTTGAAAATATGATGCAGTTCTATCCTAAATGATGAATGAATTAAAAGAATTTTGAAATTGGATTTTGAAAAAAAGCTATTTCATTCTTTGGATGAATTAAAATAAGATTGAAGATATAATACATCCTTGACTATGGTCATTGAATGTATTATATAATAATCTATATTAAAATTCAGGTGAAGAATAAAACACATTTGGTGCTTTTATAGAATTTAAAATGAAATTAACTCTCAATATACCCTGACTATGGCCATTGGTATATATTTTGAATTAATTTTAAGTTAAATTCTAATAAAAGAAGAAGATATTTTAAGAAAAATATGATGGATTTTGAAAAATGGATCCAGTGTGGATCCGGTGTTATTTCGTAAAAGATGAAAATCCTAAGTTTTGTCCACACCCTGACTATGGCCATTGATGTGGATCATCAACTTAGGATTGATTTACCTCTTACGAAATGGTGCACATGCCATTCGTGTTTCACCAATGTGAGAATTTAAGAAATGAAAGTAAAATGAATGAAAACAAGCAATTCATGATGGTTACAGTGCTCATTCATTCTATCTAAAACAAGAAGATGTAAATTCTCATTAAGTCCTATCTTATTACAACATATAAAATTGCATTTTCAACTCCAAGTAATGACATCCTCCACACATTCCTTGCAAAATCCAAGTTAGCTGAAAGATTCATGGGCAAAGAGAAATCATGTTATATACAAATGGTGGAATCATGGACTATCATGAATACAAGATATGATTCCATGGAGATGCAAAAGATCCAACTAGGAGACTGCTGGATACTACTAAATGGGCTGACAGTAGCTATTATGATGTATATACAGGGAATATAACATGTGAAATAGTGATGCTGGGGGGGATGGACATATAACAGGGTAACAGCCCTGTGAGTGTAGCTGTTGTGGTATGTGCAGGCTTAGTATTACTTGCAGCTAAGGACCGGATACAGATTGGGAACGCCATGAATAGTGATTCTATCGAACGAGGGTTTTTCTAACAGGTTTCTCCATTAATGTCCATTGATGTTTGGGGAGCTTTTACTGTTGCAATAGCTTGAGCAGAAGGCTTTGAAACTAAATGAATGAATTATGCTGAGGAGTTCTCGACCTAAAGATCTGTCTGGCTCTAGTGGGATGTCATTAGAGCCTTTAGGACAATGATACATGTAGCAAACTGAAATATCAGTCAAGGAAAACTTAACTGAGTATGGAAGTAGCAGACATAGCACTAATTATACAGTTAAGGTGTATCATATCCTAATGTTTAGGTGTTTAATTGCTAATATTTACATTAACTGACAATTCCTGATTATCAACAAAGACCCTATCATTGATGCCATTTGTTGAAAATAACAAGTACTAACTGATATTAGATTAACCATCAACATGTATTAACATGACTATCAAGCCCAGACTATTTCAGTGAGGACCGACACCCCTACTGCTAACTCCTTTGTGATTTTAAATTCAATCATTAACCTGCTGATACAAACCATCCTGACTTATCAGGCAGTATACGCTAGGTAATTCAACACTTAACAAGTCTATCGACTGCATTTTATTCAAAGATTCAAAGGATGACTTTCATTCCAGATCTAATATCTATTATTCAAGCTGAATTCAATGATTTAAGCATCAACTCTGATTCTAATGAAGTGTCTATCAGTAAGAATGATATTTACCTAAAATAAATGGTAACTAAAATCCGAATATAACACTTTGACATACATATTCAAACGTTCATTCATTATGCAAGATCAAATATATTTTGACAGGTACGAAATATCACAAATTCCGGCAGATAAAATTGAATGGATTACTTCAAACCTCAGTAGACGATGCCTTTATTCAATGTACAGCTGACAGGAATTCCATACAACAGCCCCAAAAAAAAAAAACCTTCTCCCAATCTGAAACACCGGGGAACTTCCTGTAAAACAAAAAAAATGATTTAGACAAAACATGAAGCAACAGCAATTGAGGTCGATTGGGGTGCAACACAAAACAATTTTTAAAAGGTAAAGTTTTATTTTTCTTTTTTTTTCGGAGAAACAGAATCAAATTTTTGGACTTCCCTTCACATGGGTAGTCTTTGAATGACGCCAAAGTCCAAGATGCATGGGTAACACGGCAGGTGAATACCATGACACCTTAGATTACCTGTTAACAGATATTACAGAGATGCAGAGCACATATACTATTTCTCCAAAAGTGCCAAAGATATAGATGGACCAAACAAACCTCATGCTGTAGAAACTGTTAACCTTCAAAATTAACATTAGAGGGACCAAATTAAGGTAAAGTCTAATAACAGATACAACAAAGCAGCCACCATGTAGATCCTGAAGAGAATTGCCTCACTGTGATCGACCAACTTACCGAGAAATGGGTGGCGATTCTTCAAACGAATCCATGAGATCAACTTCAAAAGGAGATGCTAGCTTCAAAATTGATGGCATTAACTTTGCAGTGAGTCCAGGGACCCGTTTATGAACCAGTGATATATAAAAAGAAAGATTAATAGTGTAATTTGACTTCGATATCAATGAACTTCAGTAATTATAGGAATTTCATGGCAGCATTCAATGATTTCTCATGATTCCAATAATCGACAACCATCTAGTAGGGATGAACCGAAGTCATTGAAACATTCAGCTTATCAGAACAAAACTCTCAAATCTTCAGAAAGAGAGAAAATAGTAAATTCATACACATCATAGAACTCAGAAAAACTTTTCCTAATAATTCGGCCAGCACATTTTCAGATGTCTGGCAAGCATCCTCTGCATTTCATAAACCTAAATTTGATCTGAAGAGTTACTCCAGATTTTTTTTTTTTTTTTTTTGAACTCAGACTTTCACTTAATCCAAATTTGCATTCTTCAAGGGACAACAGGTGGTCGGTTAGTGATCGACTGCTCTTCAAGTATCCTCCAGAGTTTCATCAGAAAGCAAATATACCAAATGAATGTTCAACCAAGGGGAACAAATATTCATAACCTACAGCCACACTAACTTGATTACTAAGGTATTCTACCTTCAAAAGATGACTCACTGAATTAGTTCAAATATCTCAGATCACACTGAAGCGCCAATCAAGCCACTTCGTAAATTCTTTCCCTCACTGAGATCCAATTATAATGAAAGACAAAATGATATAAGCAGACGAAGAAAAGAAAAATATTTTTTTTTTTACAGCATGCAAGAAAAGGCAATAACAGAGTGAGTGAGACATCCATGGCTGACAGTTTAAACCCAAAACAGGAAATAGAATACACAGTGATATCCAGCTTTGAATAAATCCAATCTTATGACAAACCAAAGGAGCGATCCTTGGTAAAAAGAGTTGAAATAATAGAATCTATTTCATAATGGGTATTAGAATTTTGCAAAATTTTGACATTCGGCCCTTCCTCCCTTTTGATCAACCCCAACTTAACCACCGAATTCTTGACCAATACATGGTAGATAGGGTGATGGTGTGTGTTTATCCTATGATCGAGCGTAAACCCTCACCTAGGCTGGAATTACAGAAACGTTACTCCAAAAAAAAGAAAAAAAAAAGAAAAAAGAAGAAAAAGAAAAAGAAAAAGGGGGGAGACCCATGTTGCCTAGATAAATGATACATTCGGATCACTATTTTCAAAGGTTTAATCCTATGAGGCGTGAATCATAATCAGCAGTTGATGGCCTTCATCTGTAAACAAGGGGTATACATCCCCAGGAACCATGGATTACAGAAACAAAAATGTGGACACTCATCACGAATTTTAAAGATGACAGAGAAATCCGAGATAAAATAGAATAAAGGATGGAATAAAGGAAAGAAAATAAAACAAAAGAAAAAAAATGACCACCGAACAAGAAATCTGAAAGGGAAGTCTGCTATTACGAGAATAAGATGTCAGAATCGAAGCGGATTCTATTTGTTTTTGCACGGAGGCGGTTGATGTCGCACAGGCGACTCAACACTACCATGGTGCTTTAAAATGGGTCATAAACGAGGAGGAGAAAAGAGGAAAAAAAAATGGGAGAGGGGCCTCACCGTAGCTTGGTTGCAATCGATAATCCTCTTTGCTCCGGCTAATTATGGGGATGGTCGGTATGGACGAGTTGGATCAAATCATCCGGTGGATTAATGAATCGCCGCTCTCGACCACAGGGAATGGCTTGAAGTTTCGAAGCGTTACCGGGACTTTGAAGGAGAGAAACTCCCTTTTCTTCTCTTTGTGGAACTCCTTTCTTCGACCAGGAAGCAAGAGGCAATAACGCAAAGGTCCATCCTCCTCTCCTGATCCCCACAGTTGTTTATATAGGAAGTCCAAAAAAAAAAAAAAAAAAAATCGAGAAGAGGAGTTGTTAGAGATCGGTGGCTGAGAGAAGATGGTTGGCGATGAAGGGTTGAAGAAGGCCATGGACGATCGAAGGGCGGGTGATTGCTCGAGGATGGAAGAAGAAGTGGATCGGAGGGCGGTAGAGAGGAGATCGCAGATGGGGCTGTCGGGGGAAGCTTCGTGAAGGTGGGGGGGGAAGTTGAAGATGAAGGGCAGGTGAGGGGGTGCGGCAAGCTGTTGGCGATGGAGGGCTGAGGCCAAAGGCCGTGGTGATCGAAGGAAGGCGTGCGAGGCCGTTGGCCCTGGAAGCTTCTGGAGATCATCGGGGATCTAGGGTTGAGGAAGAAAATGGCGGAAATCGGATGGTTGAAGGATGAAGGATGCACATGGAGGTGGTCGGCCATGGAGGGAGAGAGAGAATGGCCGAGGGAGGGAGGCGAGTTAGGGTTTTCAAAACCCTAACTCGACCCTCAAACCTCGAAACTTAGTTTTTTTCAAAAACAGGCCTCTTCTTCAGGTTTTTCTAAAAAGATGGTTTGAAGGTGAGTTTTTCGGCAAAATCTTCAAAAACCGCGTAGTTTTTTTCTAGTTTCTTTGGTTGCTTTTTTTGCATGATTTTTTTCATTTTTTGTATTTTTGGAACAGAATCTAAGTTTTTTACACGAAAACAGAGATTAAACGCTAATTTTTTTGTATTTTTGCTGAGAAATATTTACAAAAGTATTTTTCTGAGAGTTTCAGACCATTTCGGGGAAATTTCTTCAGAAGGATGGGTTTGGATCCGAGTTTTGAGAAAACATTCGAGTTTTAAGCCTCGATTTGAGGAAATTTAATTCAATGGATCCAAATGGATACCAAACGAACTGTCTGAGATTTTCAAAAGTTATTTTTGATAAATTTTGAGAATTTAATTTAAAATTGGATAATGAAGCTCAGATTTGGATCTCTTATCTGGATCCGGATCCGAAATTGAGTCAGATATATAAAATGAATTTAATTTCAACAAAATTTGAGAAATAAAATGGAATTTAGATTTGAAACTGACTCAATTACCCAAAGAATGGGGGAAAAGGGCAAAAATGGGATATTTACAACATTTTGAAAAATTTGGGGTGTTCACAGATGGTTGAGCCGACGAAGGTGAAACAATGGTCTCTGGCTTCTCTATCCTCTCTCTACTCACTCTCTCTGCTCTCGACATGATACTCACGTCCACTCCTCAGGGCCATAACAGATTTGGCCTGCTGCTGTGACTCAGCATGAAACAGGCCTCCAGTCATCTGGTCCTTGCCCTTCGGGTTCATGACAGCCTGGCTCGGCAATGTACACTCGGGTCTCCTACTGATAGCCTCTGCTAACTGTCCCATTTGCGACTCTAACTTCGCAATGGACTGCGTATGTGAGCTCAATATCTGGCTGCACTTCTCGAAGGCATTCTGATTAGAGGTTTTCACCTCTTGGAATGCCTGGAGAAGTCTCTCCTCAAAAGATGTCTGCGGGGCAGACTCCTGCTGAATCAGGGGAGGAAATGAAGAAGACTGAGAATAGCTCGGCCTTTGGAATGGCTGAGTAAAATATGGCGGCCGAGCTGGCTGAGAGGATGTAGGCATCTGCATGGAAGACTGTGGATTCTTTCATGAAAAATTGGGATGGTTACGCCAACCTAGATTATATGTAGATGAGAATGGGTTATTCGGCGGTCTGACGTAACCCTGAGTTGCCTGAACTTGTTCTTGAACAAATTCAGGGTACTGAGCTGCCGAAGGGCACTCAGTGATATCATGTGTCGGACTAGCACACAGAGTACACACCTGCTGAGTCGTAGGTGGTCCTGAGAGAAGCTGGTCCAGCTTCTGAGCAATCATATCTACCTTGCACTATAGTGCAGTCGATGGACCAATCTTAAGAACACCAGCTTTCTTCTGAATGTTGGGTGTGGTTCTCTCCGAATGAGAGCTCGAAGCATGGTGGAGGGAATTCTCGGCCAATATATCAAACAACCTCCATGCTTCATCCTCGCTCTTCAGCATGAATGTCCCCCCGCATGAAGAGTCGATCATCTGACGATTCTTGTCAGACAATCCATCGTAGAAGCTCTGTACCAGTTTCCATCTTGGCATCTGATGATGGGGACATTTCCTGAGGAGATCCTTCATTCTCTCCCAGGTCTCATGGAAGTGCTCACCATCTAGCTCCGCGAAGCTAGTGATGGCTCTACGATATTGGTTCGTACGACCAATGGGAAAGTATTTCCTAAGAAACTCCTGTTGCAACTGATCCCAGGACTCTATTTCTATAGAATCTAAGGACTTTAGCCAATACTTGGCCTTGTCCTTCAATGAAAAGGGGAATAGAGTCAACCTCAAAGCGTCATCATCGAAATTCTGTATCTTAACAGTAGAACAGATCTCGAGGAATTCATCTAAATGTCGGTAGGGATCCTCGTGACTAAGGCCATAGAAAGATGGGAGCATCTGAATAATGTTGGCCTTAATCTCGTAATGAGGCGCTCCTACATCGGGTCTGCGAATGCAGGATGCCTGAACATAATCTGTGGGAATGAAGTATTCCCGCAGAGGACGTGGATGAACTGGGGGTGGAGGTGGAGGATCCATGTCAGCCATTGTTGTCGAACTTCAATGAGAATGTAAAATTCTCTCTGGGTTGTCAACAAATGGATGTAATGGTGTTCCTAGACCTCGTCGCCCCTGCATACACTGGTACTAAGACCAGATGTAAGCACACGACCTAAATCTAAATCTAAACTAACACAGGTACTGAAATGTAAATAATACAAATAGAACAACTACTACACAAATATACTAAACTAATTATGTCAGAATTATCTAATTAAGTAAATGAAATAACAAATTAAACTACTCTAAAGTACTAAAAAGATAAATATAAAAAATCACAAACTAAGTTTTTCTAAAACCCACCTGTCTAATCGCTCCTTGCAGAATGAATATAAAGTGAATCCTAGAAAGAACAGTACGTGAATCCTATATTTACTAACTATGTTAATCCTATATTCACTTACTAATCCTACTAACTAGAAAATAAAACAACTAAGTAACTAACTAAAACAGATTAATAAATCAAAATCTAAGAAATAAAATAAGTAATTCGCCGTTCCCCGGCAACGGTGCCAAAATTTGGTTGATCTTTTGTAAATGATATTTTTAAAGCGATAATTTTCAATGAAAGCTTTGGAAAATCGTCAACCAAAGATATAAAAACCGACTTTCCACAAAGTGGTAAGTACGGGTCGAATCCTCAGGGAACAAAAATTACTCAGAATATTTCTCAAAATTTAATTTATTAATTACAAATCTCAATCTATAATTCCACAGTTAATACAACTATAATTAATCACTAAAAGAATTGAAAAAGCAATTCAATCTTCAGTTGCACGCCAAGGGTATTTTGGTCCTTTCGCCAATTAGACAATCTTTGCACTTGGACAATGAATCTTGGCAAAACGAGTATGCTTTTCAACCTAAAAATGAAGGAAAATGAAAAGTTAGTAATTTATTCTAATAACACAAACTATAAATGAAACTAAGTCTAATTTTCAAAGAAATTAGTAAAACAAATTCTAATTAGGAGAAAACAATTAAATAAAATTTCAAACTAATTCACAAATCAGCTAACCTAAGTCTAACAATGCTGTATGATGCAGATGCAGACCCTAAGATGCATAAAATACTGAAAACAGTACGAAAATGCCGAAAATCATGAAATTACCAAGATGCCCCTAACAAGTGTAAAATAGATTTCTGACAGTTCTTTGAAAAACCACTGTTTGACAAAACAAACGACGTCCAATTTTCCCGAAATTTGTTCTGTTCTGTAACTAACAGATTAAATAATCTGACAGTTTTTAAAGAATGAAAAAACAATACATGGATCTCCAGATATAAGTGTTTCAAAACTGGGAAAAATCAGGATATCGCAAGTCCCGAAATTTAAAAACCAGAAAAAGCAGTTTTCACAAAACGCTTAAAAATCAGACCAAACCATCTCGGATAGAGCTGAAAGTTGGTCTGCAGTCAGCTAACACGCTAATAAAGTGAATAGAAGAAGAATTTTCTAAAAACTCAGAATTTTTGCACATGAAATGACGACAGTGCGATAGGGAAAAAATCAGGTTTTTCTTTGAGTGCACTATTCACTTTATAAATCTATTTAAACACTACAAAATGCAAATTACACCTAATGCAATCTATATGACACTGAATGACAGTGTATATGCTGCTATTAAATGCAATGATGCTCAATGACACGAAAATGAAATATAATATGCACTTTATGACTGAAAACTGAATGCACTAAGAATGCAATTGTAACTAAGATGCTAAAGCATGCACTTCACTATATGAATGAGTAATGCAATTAATATAAACTAAATGCCAATGAACAAACTGAATTACTTACATAAAAAAAAAACAATTAACAAACACACATTAAACACACAATGCTAAACTTTAACTAGAACGATTAAATGAATAACTATCTATCTTATACTAAATCTAACATGAATTAATACTAAGATCAACTATCTAGTTACACTAATGAGGTAAGATTAAAGGTTTGACTAGGACTAGATTCAACTGGGTGGACTCGGTTAGGCTTAGACTAAGGACACGACTCACCTACTTGGGTCAACTAGGTTGACTAGGTTAGGTCAACTATTGTAGACAATGACTAATTTAGACAATTAAAGTTAATATCTAATTAATTAATGCTAATAAAATAAGACTCTACTAATTACACGCCTAAAAGATAAGACCTAATTAAAACTTAATTATTTAAGAACCTAATTCCTACTAAGGTTAAAACACTTAACTAAATTAATTGACCTAGGATTAATGCAAACATAATTAAAAATTAATGCTAATATTTATCTAAATCTCTAACACTAAATAACAAGGGAGTTACCAAGAATTTTAATTCGAAATTGACAAGTGAATAACCTCCAAAATCGTCCAACCCTAAATGGGGTATACAATAATTGACCTTGCTTTTAAAAAAAACAAACAATCAATCTTAAATATCTTTCCCCAAATCTTTGAAAACCTTTTAAGAAAGGAACTCGAATTTCAGAATAGTTTCCAAAAATTATAGAGGATAGAAGGCTCTATCCTTAATGGTCTTAAATAAACAATTTAGGAAACTATAAAAGAAGAAACCGTCCAGCTCTAAATGGTCCACACGATTTCCTGGATTTCCAAAAAGAGAACCTTTTTACCAATGAAATCATTTCCAAAAATCGTGTGGAACACTTATGGCAAATAAATTTTGAAATCCCCACTTGTTTCCACTTTTGAATATTGAGATCCTTGCTCAATTGGCTGGAGCAAAAAGGGCAATAATTACCTTACAAGATTTTGGCAAACTCTCACTTACCAAAAGAATAAATAAAAACGTTTTTTACTAACTCCCTTAATACAATGAATCTAGTCAACTAACTTAACTTGCCTAAATCCTAAGAACCTACCAAAATCAGTCCAGAGCTCAAGGGGAGCTCTAATGGCTGCCGCCCCACCTTGGGGAAGAAGACTAGCTAAACAATACGAAATCAAAATTTCAAAATTAAGCTAACACAAACATGAAAATACATAAACGAAAGTAAATTAAATCTACAACTAACAATCTAAACTAACGAACATCAACAAAAGTTATCAAATATGCGGAGAATAAAACTAATCATAGAACACAAATTATTTAAATGACTAACTTAATGTACTAAGCTAGAGAAATAAAAAATAATAAACTTACTTCTAATGTAATATCAAACTTCAATAAATATGAATTAACACATTATACTATTTGGAAAACTAAGTTAGATATCAAACATACAGCCGGTTGAATAATCAATAAAATCAAGAACACAAGAATACACGATTTTTGTATTTTTCTCAATATGACTGAACATCGAAACACCAAACGAAAAAAAACAATATTTATCAATATCCTATCTAATGAAATGGATTAACACACTGTTACGAATCTGTGAAACCACCAAACACACAAACAACTTACAGCTTGAAACTACAAATCACACGCCTAGACTTGAATGTTAATTCTAAACCAACGATTAATTCAACACAAACACACGACAAACCTTTAAGAAGGCAATTCTCGCCAAAAATGCAGATGAAGGACATTGAACACAGATGACAAACGCAGATGACACAGTAAAAAAATGACAGACTCTAGATTGATTGAACCCAAAGATCGGCTAGACTCAATCTAGCCAATTTTTGTTTCCTTTTCAGTGGAAATAAGAATCAATCAAACCCAACAACTCATGTGAATCAAAACTAAATTTTTAATTGGATTTTCTGTAAAAAGACACAACATAACACGCTGGAAACAAAAACCCAAATCGGCTAGAATAATCTCTAGCCGATTTACACGTTTTTCTTGAAAAACAATGGAAATCAATATCCAAACATGCAAACAATGAAACAAACCTAGATCTAGCGTGCTGGTCTATGCACGAATACTATTCTAAGGTTAAAACAGTAAACAAATAAAGAAAACACACAGAAATAATAAAAGAAAATCACACACAAGAAATTGGGCTTTAGCTAGAAGAGAAGGGAGAAGAAGATCTACCTCTAGGGTGATCCGATGATCGTGGGGAAGAAGAAGAGCGGACAATGGCTTTGGCTTGACATCCCGAACAGTTCGAGAATGCTGGAGTATCACCAAGAACAGTACTTTTGGAGCTGCAACACGTTGGAGATCCACCGAGAATGGAACGGGTGCCGATTTGCGATCGGAGGGCTCAGAAAACCTGATGGAGGTAGGGCCGGCTCATCTTGATGGGGTGTTTCGCACTACCAATCAAGATTAGTAGTCTCCACCTCTGCTACACCTGCAAAAATACAGAAAATGGTGAGAAAACACAGCAAGGATACTAAAGAAATGAAAGGGAATTGAAAGAGAAATGGATTAATGCTTGATTTCCAAGCAAAAAACATAATTTTCGTTGGAAATGAGGTAGGATGAGAGGGAAGAGAAGATGCTGGAGTAGAATCACTGTAGGAGGCACCAATCCCAATGCCAAAAGACGCCTAGGGTTTGCTGGAAACTATAATTTATACTTTTGATAGTTTTCAGAAAGAAGGTTATAAAAAATTTAATTCCTATGCACCACTTTCTGAGGGGTTTTCTGCAAAAGTTTTTGACATGGATATGGATATGCATGTGGGTTGGATTTTGGGCTTTCTAAAGGTTGATCCAAAGTCCAAATAGCCTAATTGGGTCGGATATGGATCTGATCCACCTCAAAATCCATGCCCGAACACTGAAATAGCCATAACTCTCTCATTTTAACTCTGATTTCTCTAAAATTTGAGCCACAACCCCTTACTATCAAAATGCATCTAAACATGGGTTTAAAACCTTAAACTCATTACAAAATACATGAAAAACTTGCTAACATGATGTGTATTTCATGCATCGTCAACCTGCATACCCCCTGTCACTACCTGTGTATCACGGTTACCTAATCCACCTTGTCTCCTATAGCTCCTATACATTGTTGTACCTACAGCAGGATCATTCGATCCATTCCAGCCCTTCCATCTTCCCATTGTTTATTGTTATACTCTATCCTACCCCTGCCATATATCAATTACCCTACCTTCACAGTTGCAACTACAACAACAACTGCATTTATTTCCTGCATTTGCATTTACCACCCACATCTGGCACATTCCACTTGCAGTCTCTACATAATCTCTGCTATAATCTCATTGTATCTCATCCACCTCCATCAATAGATTTACGGATGACCTTGGGTAGATCTGTTCAAATTCCCATTTTAGATTAAGGCATGGCATATGCCTCTCCCATATAGGTCTTCATTGGTCTTAAGCAGATAGATGTAGCTTTTCATTTAGCTTAAAGCATTGCATATGCCTTTCTCATGTCGGTCTCCATCATATTGACATATATATTTTCCCCTTAATGTAAGGCTTGACATGTGCATTTCTAATTTAAACATGAGAATAGCATTTTGTATATGTAGTCTTCACTAGGATAGGCATAAGCATTTGTATTTTCAACATAATATCTTCCATTTCCTTCTACATTTACATTGTGCTAACTTAGTTTTTTGCAAAAAATATGCGAAAAAATGTGACTTTCTTTCTTAGATTAGGGACTATTATTTCAATTTCCATTCAAGGTTGTAATAGCTAGATATTATTGAGAACTTTCCATTTCTCATCTTAGAATAGAATGTATGAGCATGTAAATCCCAGAAATCATGTGTTTCACCTCATTTTTACCTTATTTCTCAAAAATTCATGAATGGAAACACGAATGGCACATGCACCATTCTAATGAGAGCTAATTAATCCTAAGCAAATTACTCACATTGATGGTCATAGTCAAAATGTGGGCAATGCTTAGGATTTTTGTCTTTTATAGAATAACACTGGATCCACACTCGATCTCTTTTAAAAAATCATCATATTTTTTTTAAATATTTTCTTCCTTTATCAGATTTTAACTTGAAATTAACTCAAAAATATATATCAATGGTCATAGTCAGGATATATTGAGAGTTAATTTCATTTCAAACTCTAGAAAGGCACCAAAATGTGTTTTATTCTTCATCTGAATTTAAATATAGATTATTTTATAATACATTTTATGACCATAGTCAGAAATGTATTATATTTTCAATCTTATTTCAATTCACTTAAAGAATGAAACATGCTTTCCAAATTTTCAAAAATTTTTAATTCATTTCATCATTTAGGATACAATTACGATGTATTTTCAAATTATTTCAAATCTTCTTCAAAAATTAAGTGATTTTGAGACAACTCTTCAAATATCTTCTTCATTTCTCAAATCAATCTTTAATTCTTATTCATAAATTCAAATTCATCTTCATGTTCTCAATTCTATTTTATTTCAAAATTCAATATCTCAATTTCAAAGTTTAATTTAACTTTGAAATTAAAAAATTTGATTTGCAATTCAAATTAAATTTCAGAGTTCAATTCAACTTTAAAATTCCAAATTCAAGATTCAACTTCAAATTCAATTTCAATTTAATTTCAAAGTTCAAATTCAACTTTGAAATTTCCTGATTCATCTCCTGATTTCAAAATTCAAGTTTCATTCTCTATCCTTCTTTCCAATTTCAAAAAAATCAATCTAGGATCTCTAAAGTCTTAGTCCCATCTGGATTTCCAAAAATCCAATCCTATCTTCAAGTTCCATGGGGATTTCTCAAATCCAATTCAGATTCAATATGGATTCTCAAATTCAATTCTGGATTTCTCAAAATTCGATTTTCCACTTTTAAATTCAACTTGGATATTATAAGATCTAAATCCAAATTCAATTTAGATCTTGAAATCCAAATACATATTCAAAATTCAGACTTCAGATCCAACTCCATTTAGGATTCCAGATTCCAGGATTCAACTCTATCTTGGATTCCAGACTTCGGATCCAATTCCATTTTAGGATTCCAAATTTCAAATCCAATCCCATCTTGGATTCCAGACTTCGGATCCAATGCCATTTAGGATTCTAGATTTCGGATTCAAATCCATCCTGAAATCCAGATCTAAAAATCCAATTCTGTTTTCAAATTCCACCTAGATCCAAGACCCATTCTGATTTCAAACTTTAAATCTAGAATTCCACTACATTTCTCAAATTCCATCTTGACTTTCAATAAGTCTATATTCATTTTTCAATTCTTATTTTTTAAATCTCCTTTCTTCAAATTCAAGTTCATCTCAATCTTTGATTATTTCAAAACCCAAGATCTATTATAAATCTTAAGTTAGAAAAATCTAACTTCTCCACGTCCATCTTCAACTTTCAAAAACCATTCCTTTACAAATATTCTCAAATTCATTTCAAAATCACTTGAAAAAATTTCAAAATTTCTAAACTATTTTCTCCAAATACATACATTTCTGCATTTACATTACACAAGCATGATTCTTTGTGCTTTTTTTAGACTTAAAATAAATTTTTAGACAACATTTAAGGCAAAGCAAAAGCCGTAAGTTCGATCCTTGGTTCGATTACCCCTGGTAAAGGTGCCAGGAACAGTCGAACCTCGTACCGACGAGCGAATTCCATCTCTCTATTTTTTTTCACAAATTTTCAAAATGGAGGTAAGTAATTTTTTAAATATTTTCAAAATCAAGGTCAAGTGAGACCTTTGCAAAAGAGTTCCTCTCTCTTCCTTCTTTTCTTTTCTCTTCTCTCTTTTTTTCTGTCTTTTTATTCTCCCCCATTCAAAAAGGGAAATAGAGGTTAGAAAGGAAAGAGAGAAAGAAAAGAGAAAAGGAACCAAGAGAAAAAAATTTGCAATGACCACAGAAATGGCGACCGTGATGGGACTCGTCTCCGTCCGGTCGAATTTGTGCTTTTGCTTTGCTTTGATATTATCTAAATCTTTATTCTACAAATGTCAGCTTCATTTCCATGCAAACCTTAGGAGCCTAGACTCTGTCCTAAGCTGACATAGAAGCATATAGGATCTAAGTATGGTTTGGTAGGACTATATTGAGGAGATTATTCCATGTTCACTTAGACTTAGGTCTTAAATACAACTCTCCTCAATTCTAGGAATTAAATGTAAATAATGTATGCAAGTGTATGCTTCTCTTCATTTAAATTCTATCTCTTTAGGACTTGCATTAGAACCATCTGATTTCTTGTATGTTGAACATGTTTTTGAAAACATCCCTACCTATATTGTCCCGGTCTTCATGTTGCTGAGTTGTCTCACTGAACCATAGTTCGGGAGAGAGCCTCATAACTGGACCTCTTATTTGGGTTAGCGCCCCCTACCACGTACCTAAGGGCCATAGTCCTAGGTATATCGATAGGTGCTCAAGGATGTTGGGAACCCATTACCTTAGAACCAGAAAAATATTTCTATGCCACGTACTTCGAGCTTTGACTTGAGTATATTGGCATACCTTGATTGAAATCAGATGATCTGAACCATAGAGTTAGGATTAAGGTTCTACGAGCCATTTCAAATATTGCATTTAGAGTCAGCTTCTAGGGAGTGTTATTCTGTGCATCATTGCTTGTATAATTTGATTCTTTTGTGGATATTATCTTGAAAATTCTTATTTTTCAAAACCCTGGATATTTATTTCACAAAAATTCCTTTATTTTCTAAAAAATCCAGGATTGTATATTTCTCATTCTTTATTCTTTCATAATTTTTAAACCCTGGACGTTCTTTTAAGTCTTCCTCTATCTTTCAAAAGACCTGGTGTATTTTTCTTTTTCTCTTTTGATTTCTTCAATTCTTTTGAACCTGCCTGCAATTTTTCAAAATATTCAAGGTCTTGTCATCCATATTCAAATATGTCTTCAAAACTTTATTTTCTCATCTAAAGATCTCTTTTATCAATAGATCTCTTCTCAAATCTTTTAATATCTCCTTCATCGTCTCTCTTTTTCCCAAAAATTTCCCAAGGTCTAAACCCTTCCTTTATTCTACAGAAAACATCAGGTTTTACATCATGGTTCAAACGAGAGTAGGGAGGAGAGCAGCTCAGCAAGACAATGATAGTGATGTAGAGGAAGTGAACTCTCCCAGATTATCCCGAAGATATGATTTAGAGGAAGATGATGTTGACCCGACAATGTACAAGATATTCCAAAAAATAATGGCAAAAATGATGTCCGAACAGGTTGGGGCAGGTTCAAAGAAAACATCCTCTAAAAACAAGATCAAGAGAAAGCCAGTAAAGAAGCATATCAGGATCAACAAGAAGAGGGTCCAACAGGACACCACATCTGAGGGTACAGAATCGGCCGAAGAGGACTCCGAGGAAGAGCAGTTTTTGTTCATCCCAAGACATTTGCGACAGTCCAAGAAGGGGGCAGAAGAGCTTGAGTCAGTGAATAAGCCTAGAGAGGGAGTCTCGACAGAAGATTCAATCCAAGCACTGACTAAGATAGTCAAGGATCTACAAATCCGAGATAAGGGAAAGAAAGTATATACTAGGCAAGACTTCTACCTCGGTCTAGATGGAGACAACAACTTGGAAGACCTCCCCAGAAAATTCATTAAATTTGATGGATCCAGCAACCCAAAAGCTCATCTTGTAATGTTTTTCGCAGAGTGTGCTAGATTCAGTAAAGACAACCATGCTCTTTTCTTGTGCTTCCCGCGCAATCTCTAAGGCGTAGCGGCTAAGTGGTATGCAGAACACATCAACCCCGTTGAACTGCGAGATTTTGACAAGGTTGTTAATCTGTTTGTGGAACGATTCATGTTCAATACTGAGGCACTGCCCACCCTCAATCATCTATACAATCTGAAACAGGACGACAAAGAAAATGCCATAGATTTCATTCGCAGGTGGAGAGACACGTGTAACAAAATGAGAACCCCCATCTCAGAGGAGCACGCGCTCCAGGTTATCCTAAACAACTTCTCTCAACCCCTCAAGAGCCTTATTTTCACCTACCCATCAAAGTCATTCATCAAACTTATTGAACAAGCTGAATGGCTCGAGATGGGAATGGATAACGGAGTCTATGATGGCATCACCCTGGCAAGGGGCAGTCAAGATGTGAAGAAGAAAGCCCATTTCACTCTTTCTGCTAGTTCCTCATCTGACAACAAAGGTAACAAAAATGATCATGGCAACAATTCAGAAGGATTCAAAAGTCAAAAAGGGAAGTTTTTCAACAATAATAAGCCTTCCCAATCCAATCCTCAACAGCGGGAAAAAGATCAGGAAAAACCAAAGCGCAAGGACTGGAGTCCCGACCGCGAGTTCACCCCTTTGGAACAGACACTCGAGGAGGTTCTGAAATATATGCTCACGAAAAATATGATCCGTCTGCCAAAAGTTGTCGATCCTTCAGTAATCTTGGGCAAGTTCAAAGAACAGTTTTGCAAGTTTCACCGAGCAGTGGGGCATGACACAACGCACTGCCTCATTCTCAAAAATATCATCCATGACTGTATCAATAAAAACCTTCTGATAGAGGACGAAGACGAAGAGCAGCCTGTCGTCCTGACGAAGCCTTTCCCAGATCATTCAAAAAACTGATGATGCTAGAGTCTTTCTGCTTCCCTCCATTCTCTTTACCAACCATCTTGTAAGGGCAAGTTAGCCCGAGTCTTTTGTGACCTTTTTGTCAAGATGGTTGTAAATATTTCAGTCTTTGCTATCGGTTTTGCTTATAAATAAAATGTCAATCTTCTTCATATCTTTGATGTTGAATTCTTATTTCTTTCGCCATATTGGGGTATTTTTTATTGTTAAAATTACATTTACATTTCAAAAAACTCATTTGTCATCAAATTCCTTTTCTTTTCAGGATGAGGGACAATCCCAACATCTTCCACGAGAGAAATGAAATTACCTATGAGGGTTTTTCAAAATTGTGAAATTTTTTGCAAAATCTTCGTCATGATCACCAAAAGTTTAATATGTTGGTTCAATCTTTTTCAAAATCAACCATCGTGTTGATCCTCCTTTTCAAATATGGTTTTAAACCATTGTTTTTAAAGAATCAACCCTCATGTTGATCTCTCTTCAAAATTGACACTCGTGTTGATTTTTCTTCAAAGATCAACTCTCGTGTTGATCATCCTTCAAAATCAACCTCACGGTTAATCCTCTTTCCAAAAATGATTTTCTCATGAACATTCTCATCTCACTTTAAAGATCCCACGTGCAGGCAGGATCAAATAAACTCTTTTCCTTAATTTTTATCAATTTTTTATTCGTCAATCTTTATCAGTCTTATCAATTTTATTCACCTTTATCAATTTTATCAATTTTATTTATTTTTCATCAAATTTATTAATTTTTCTTGTTGATTCTTATGTCAATTACCCTTTTAGGTTAAGCGATAAACCTGATGCCTCTTTCCCATGAGGTATTCCTTTCCTCTTTTTATTTTCCCACTTAGGTTAAGGGATAAACCTGAATTTCCCACTCAGGCTAAGGGATAAACCTGAATTTCCCGCTCAGGTTAAGGGATAAACCTAAACCTTGTCCAGCGAGGTCCTTTTTCCTTCAGGATAAGGGATAATCCTGAAGTTTTTCATTGTCTTTCAAGTATCTCTAATTTTTCTATCAATTTTACCAATTTTTCACCAGATCTTTATTAATTCTTTATTCTTCATTTTATCAATTTTTTCTTTATCGATTTTCACCAATTCTTTTTCTTTATCAACTTTATCAATTTTTATGAAATTTTGTCGAATTTTATTCTTTCTCATTCAGGATAAGGGATAATCCTGAGACCCCTCATAGGAGCAATAACGCTACCTATGAGAATTCTCGTGTAAAACAAGTTTCCATCAATTTCCCTCGGTTTTATAATTTTTTGTCAATTTTTATTCCTTTTAAAATTTCCTTCAAATTATGTTCTTTTCCCATTCAAGATAAGGGACAATCTTGAGACCACTCATAGGAGCAACAATGCTACCTGTGAGAATTCTTTTACAAGACAATTTTCATCAATTTCCTTAATTTTTCTCTTCATTTTTATCAAATCTTTCATCAGTTTCTATTTCTTTTCATCAGTTCTTCTCAAATTTTATTCTTTCCCCATTCAGGATAAGGGGTTAATCCTAAAAATCAGGCCGCATACAGCTAAATTATGATGGTCTATCCACAAGTTGAACTCTTCCTTCTTAAATTGTGATCCTTAGGTTGAACCCCTATAGAATCAATAGCTCGTAGGTTGAACCCTTGTCAAACCAATATGGCTCACCGGTTGAATCCCTTTGTGAACCAGAATTCCTACTGACCCACGATCTTTAGGTTGAACTCCTACGGATTTGCAGTTCTTAGGTTGAACCCTGTGATCATCGCAAAATTTTTCCTCTCGTGTGGTTTCTCTCTCTTCCTTCTCTTTTCCTTTTCTAACCTCTATTTTCCTCCTTTTTGACGGGAGAAAAATAAAAGAGAGAAAAGAAGAGAGAAGAGAAAAGAAAGAAAGAGAGAGAGAGGAGGAATTTTTTTTTCGGGTTTTCACTTGACCTTGATTTGAAAGATATTTAGCAAATAACTCGCCTCCGTTTTGAAAATTTGCGGGAAAAAGATAGAGAGACGGGATTCGCTCGTCGATACGAGGTTCGACCGTTCCTGGCGCCTTTACCAGGGGTAATCGGACCAAGGATCGAATCTATGCCTTTTGCTTTGCCTAAATATAATCTAAGAATTTATTCTAACTCTAAATGCAAAAGAATCATGCTTGTGCAATGCAAGGATGTATGCTCTTTTGAAAAAAAATTCCAAGTATTCTGAGATGAACTTGGTAAGGGAATGAAGAAATATTTGAATTTAACTTAGAACTTGAGATAGATGAGAGAAGTTCTATGTTTTTAGAGTTGGGAAATAAATATTGATTTTGAAGAGAAAGATTTAAAGCTTTGAAATGAAAGAAAATGGAATTTCAAAGTCAGAAAATGGACTTTGAATTTAATCATGGATTTAGGAGAAGAAAATGAAATTTGAAAGTGTAATCTTAAGATTTGAAATCAGGACAAGCTTGAGAGATCCAAAAGATATAGAAAGTAGAAATGGATTCAGACGAGATTTGAAAATGGAATTGGATTTGAAATCTAGAATTTAGGAATAGAATTGGATCTTAAAATGGATTTAAAATTTGAAATCTGAGATCCGATGTAAATTTGGGTTCTTGATCCTAAGATGGATTTGGATCTGAAGTCTGAGATCCAATGTAGAGTTGGATTTTGGATCCTAAGATGGATTTGGATCTTGAAGTCTGAGATCCAAAGTGAAACTGAAGTCTGGATCCTAAAGAGGAATTGGATCTGAAGTCTAAGATCCGAAATGAAATTGGAGTCTGGATCCTAAAGAGGAATTGGATGTGAAGTCTGAGATCCAAAAGTGGAATTGGATTATGGATCCTAAAGAGGAATTGGATCTGAAGTCTGAGATCCAATATGAGTGTTGAATCCTGGATCCTAAAGAGGAATTGGATCTGAAGTCTGAGATCCAATATGAGTGTTGAATCCTGGATCCTAAAATGGATTTGGAGTTAAATTCAGGAGATTAATCAAGAACTTCCAAGTTTAATTTGAACTTGGAAAATGAATTTTAGGAATTGAATCTTGAATATACAGATGAATTTCAAAGTTGAACTGGATTTTAAATTTAAGATAGAATTTGGAATTTGAAATACAAGATGATTCTGAAGTTTCAAAGTCAAATGGGACTTTGAAATTGAATTCTTGAATCCTTTTGAGAAATAGAATTGAATTTGAATTTATAAATAGGATTTGATCTGAGAAAGGAAAGAATTACTTGGATTTTATGAAAAAGAATTTAGAAATATGATGCAAATCTATCTAAATGATGAATGAATTTAAATTTTTGATTTTGAATTTTTGAAAAGCTATTCCATTCTTTAAATGAATTAAAATAAGATTGAAGATATAATACATCCTTGACTATGGTCATTAAATGTATTATATAATAATCTATATTTAAATTCAGGTGAAGAATGAAACACATTTGGTGCTTTTATAGAATTTAAAATGAAATTAATTCTCAATATACCCTGACTATGGCCATTGGTATATATTTTGAATTAATTTTAAGTTAAATTCTGATAAAAGAAGAAGATGTTTAAGGAAAATATGATGAATTTTGAAAATGGATTCAGTGTGGATCCAGTGTTATTTCGTAAAAGATAAAAATACTAAGTTTTGTCCACACCCCGACTATGGCCATTGACATGGATCATCAACTTAGGATTAATTTACCTCTTATGAAATGGTGCATGTGTCATTCGTGTTTCACCAATGTGAGAATTTGAGAAATAATAAAAAAAAAATGCATGAAAGAAAGCAATTTATGATATCTATAATGCTCATTTATTCTATTTAAAAGCTATAAAATTTCTCATGATCATCTAACTATTACATCATTGGCTTAAATAAAGAATTTCTAAGTTAAGAAGAAGATTACTTTTCCCATGTATTTCTTGCAAAAGGCGGAGTTAGCACAAGATAATAAAAAAAAATGCTATATTAAAACTAGAGACATACCTGAAAATACCCATTCCACTGAAGGATGAATATATTAAATACAAAGCCTTTCTTTTTGTCCTAGTCACAGACAGCATACAAGGGATATTATTATAACTGCAACAATGTACCCCTTTCAACTTTCAATAAAACTTTCAAAAAAAAAAACAAATTCCCCTTTTACACTTAAATCTTGAATGGTACACAGCCTGTTTGGAGGATCCTGTTAAATTCTTGCAAATGCCAAAACAATGATAGCATTACTTATCTATGCAGAAGTGATAATCAATTCTGGCGATATGCATAAACCTTGAATTCCTTTCTAAGGCAACCTTTTGGAACTTTCAAAGGACAGTATACTCTGCTTTACACAATATTCAGACTCATGCCAGACTGTATCTTTTAATTTGATAAAGAACTTTTTCAAGCTCTCAAAAGACACTGAATGATGCTTTCTTAATATTCATGCACACCTTTTGATGTGAAGATTGTAACAAAGATTTTCAGGGATGCAAACAATGTTTCCTAGCATATTCATCAGCATTGATATTCAATCTTATCACAGAAAAAAAAATGTGGTGAATGCATTGTTAGCATCTATAGTCCACACAATATGTATGGATGGGCAGATACATGTATGACAGGCTTTGCAACCTGTAATGGATACAGACCTTCAGCCAATCGAATTTCAAGATGGATGTTCAGATGAAATGTGCACTGCAGGAGGTAAGTATGGTAGTAGGGTGTTGTTGTATGATGGAGTGTGAAGTGGTTTTTGCAGAAAAAAAAAATGTAGGTAACAGGATGCTGCGTGAGCTTGTTGGTAGGAGCAAGCCATTTACATGTGGTTGCAGCCATATATGAAATTCCACTAGAGGGGGGTGAATAGTGAAATACGATAAAGATCGATAAAATAAAATAAAATAATCAGGCAATAAGGCACAACACATAAAACACAGAATTTATACTGGTTCGGTCAGTACCCAAACCTACATCCATTCCCCAAGCAAACCACTTGAGCTTTCCACTATAACATCCGAGTCACCAGATAAATAGTACAACACCCTCTTCCTCAGAGGTCTTCTTCTCTCAACAGAGAAGGACAACACCCTCTTTCACAAAGGTCTTCTTCTCTCAACAGAGAAGGACAACACCCTCTTTCACAGAGGTCTACTTCTTTCAACAAAGAAGGAAAACAGTGAATAACAGAATTACAATACTTCCTATAGAACCTTCAGAATGATATGAATGCACGAATGAAGGATTCTCAGAATGTTCTGTTTGTCACTCAGAGGATGCTCTTTGTCAAAGAGCTGGACTTGACTTTTTCTCTTTTCTTTCTTTTCTTTCTTTTCTTTTTCTCTTTCTTTTTCAAGGCTCTCTTTTTCAAATATCGAATAGGGATTTTTCTCGTTGTAAGCTCACAAGTCTATTCCATTCCATATTGAATAGTTTATTTGAGTGTGTTTATATAGCTTTTGAAAAAGTAGTCGTTGCTTTTTGAAATTGTAACCTTTTTGAGATGTGAAATGTCATGTCATTTTCAAAAACATCTTTAGAGAAATTCGAGAATGCCTTTTTCCATAAACAGTGAAGTATGGGGTACACTAGTCGTTGTAATATTTTAGGTAATACATATTTTATGCAAAAGTCTATTTCTTACAATAGTACATTGAACGTTGGATTGTAGTTTTGTTTTTATTCTAATTAATGATTTGAGGTACATAAGTACTTCTTTACTTTAAATGAGTGTAAGTACACTAAGTGCTTTGATCTATATTTGTACATAGTCATGTCAAGTGTTTTCTTTATGTTGTGTTTTTCAAAGTCTTCAGAGAGAATGAGGACTAAAAGAAAGTCGACATTCCTTGAGAAGGATATTAACAAGGATTTGTTACAGGAGGTATTTAATGCTTTGTACAAAGAGAATGATGACTTCAAGTAAGTCGACATTCTATGGTTTTGTAAAAAGGTAACTAGAGTCTTTTCAAAACTATATTCTTTGTGTAGCCGATTTTATGTTTTTGTCTTCTTCTTATATTAAAAACATTTCTTTAAAGAAGGTAACTAGAGTCTTTTCAAAACTATATTATAATTGTATTTCTTTGTGTAGCCGATTTTATGTTTTTGTCTTCTTCTTATATTAAAAACATTTCTTTAAAGAAGGTAACTAGAGTCTTTTCAAAACTATATTATATTTGTTTTTCTCTATGTAGCCGATTTTATGTTTTTGTCTTTTTCCTACATTTCTTTTTCATGTTGTCTTGTATATAGTGTAAGGTACAATTATTACATGACAAAATATCTTTTTTATAAAGGGTTGTAAGAAGGTACAATTATTAGTTTTCAAAAAGAAGCTTTTTGAAACTATCATATACTTTTATGATATAGTGTTTATGAATGAGTATGTAATATGCAATATGCAAGTTCCTGAAGGTTCTGTTACATATGACTCTAAAGAAGAAAAAAATCTTCATCTTGAGGTAGCCGATCTCTTCATTTGAACTTTAGGAATGCATGGCTCATCAAGCTTTTTCTTCAAGGAGTATGATTGCACCATAGTTGTACTTGAACAGGAAGTCTTCATCCTTATTGGGTGAGATATCCTTGCATCAAATACTCGTTAGATTTATGGCAGAACATATTCAGTCATAATATAACATTTTTCAAGAGGACATATTATCATATCATATAAAATCAAATACGACAGTGTATCATATTATGTGACATCAAAACAGAGTTTCTCAACATTCTCCCCCTTTTTTATGATGACAAAATATGCTCCCCCTGTCAAAAAGACATTATGCATAGAAATAATAATATGATAAAATATTTGAAAAATGTTTAAAGAGAGTATTTTTCCAATAATGGAGACAGGTTTTCTCCCCCTTTGTCATATACAAAAAGGAAGGGATCAGAGTAAGAGAGTTATTACAGACCAAAAGGAATTAAAAGTTATTACAGACCGAGAAAAAAAAAACAAGTTTATCCCGAAGGTGGAGGAGGTTGATGTGTTCGGTCGGCACGATTCCGCTTGCGAGTCTGCTGCAACAGGGCTTGATTGCGAAGGATTCGATCCTGAGAGCGCTAGATATCCATCATTGCAGAGAAGCAATCAAAGGAGGATGTTGGATTTTCTTCAGCAGAGTCGGGCATGTGCAGAGACCTTAGATTGAAGGTGGTATCATCGAGGATCTGAGAGGGACGGAGGATGACTTCGTTGTGAAGGGGTACTTTGAAGTATTTGAGAATGAGAGTTATGAAACACCCAAAAAGAAGAGGCTCGAATTTTTGATAACGAATAAAAAGGTCGAAAAGAATGGAGGACCAGTTTATCGGAATAGAGAAAAAAATTGCGTAGATAAGAAGAGAGATTTTTCGAGGAACTAATCCCTTGCGGGGAAGCTTGGGATAGATGTTGTGGAGAAGAATCTGGGCAAGTAATTGAGCATGAGGTTGGAGATTCCTCATGTGCCATGGAAGTGGGTAGCAGTTGGTGCAGAAAAGTATTTTTCGAAGTACCGATCGTTCGATTGGTACAATGGTGTTAAGGTCAGTACCAGTGGAAGGTAGGTTTAGAATTCTACCTAGGTCGGAAGCATCGAAAATCATCAGCTTGCCTCGGACAGTGGAATTGGTGTGTGATGAACCAATCCATTAAATAGAAGAATGAAAATAATTTGATAGGTTTTGATTGACATTGGAAGTGAGTGATGTTTAGAATTTAATCAAATAAGGAAATCCGTGAGTAGTAAGTTAAGAGACTTGTGAATGACAAATCAAATCAATGTTTGAAGATGGTGTATTATATTAGGTTGAGAAGGACATAGTTTTGAAATATATGGTATATATATAGATTTTACTATGGGTGAGTTTATCGACTAGTGAGAGAAGCCATTAATAGAGTATGGGGTGTCATGTTGAATTATAAAGAGTGAATGATTTTGAAAATAATGGCCTAATAAAACAAGCAACTTTTTACTTTATGTGGAGGTATTCTAAATTCGTGAATGGAGAGTTTAGAATAGGACAACCCATGAGGTATGAGTGAGAGGCAATAATAGTTTTTATTTATATATATTGATAAGCGTGAAAGGAGAGTGAAAGACATAAAAAGATGATACGGATATGTAAAGAAAAGAGAAAGGTTATAAAGGACAACATTCACTTGATTTAGATATGACATAAGGTAGAGTTAGAATAAATAAAGTTTTGCTTGGAGACAAGACTTTAATGATTCTCGATTTTAGAGAGATATACAATATAAGAGAGAGTCATGGTCACGGATAGAAAGAAAAGTCATGATTGCTTATTTAATATAGAAATAGTTTTTATGGAAATAGGTCATAGGGTGATCATGTGATGTGTACTTTGAAAGATATGACATTTTGAAAGAAAAGAATGACTTAAAAAAATGTGTCATGATTAATGTGTTTTCATATTTGTAATTTTTATGAGTATACGTAAATATGAGAAGGACACACTTTGACTATGAATAGTGGTAAGAGAGATGATGAGACAAAAAAATATTCATGAGTGAAGAGTAATAATTCTTTATATAAGAAGTGTTTTTATGGAGATGCGTGGAAGGAGTAAAAGTAGACATAAAGAAAAGTGAGATAACATATATAGATTTTCGAGTAGGATAGGAATAAAAAAATCATGATTGATATGAAATACATGAGATAAAGTTATGATTGACATGATTTAATGTTTATTTGATAAACATATTTTTAAAGAAACTCGATTTGAGGAAGTTCATAGTTATTAAAGAATAAAGTTAAGTTTTAAACTAGTAAAGGAGTCACAAATAAGAATTGACAAAAATGGAGGCTCAATTCGTATGAGAGAGAGAGAGAAAGTACTAAAGGTACTAATGGGTGGAGTACAAGTGTTTTTATGATGCTTTTTGTAAAAGATGTAAAGTATGAAGAGATGATAATAGATAGTTTATTAGGCTATGATATAAAAGATGATATAGTAAAAATTTACGTGAGATATAATAGAGTGTACGTAATCTATGATATATCAAATGATATAGTAAAAATTTACCTGAGAACATAGTAACTAGATCTTTAAAAAAAATAATCATTCGATTTTAACTAATAATTTGAAAAGCAAGAGTTCTCATAAACTAATATGTTATCATGTAAAAGGTGAATCAATTTATTGTAAGAGAAGTTTTCACAAAAGGACAAAACTAATAAAGGAGTTATGAGATGAGTGATGGGAACAATGTTATGATAGCTTTTAATATAATTAGTTTTTATGGATATGAGTGAAGGGAGATAGGACAAGGAGTCATAATGGATGTATACTTGAAAGATGACAAGTTGAAAGACATAAAGAATGTGTCTAATAAGAGTTTAAAGTGTACGTGAATATGGAAACCTAGTTTGACTAACAAAAAATCGATAAGAAGAAAAGCTACTTAAAATAAGATTTTAACAAAACTTATAACAAGTATTATAATAAGTGTGATTAATTTATAAGTCACTTAGTTTGCATATTCCTAGTTCTCTTCTAATACATGTAAAGTCTTCATGTTTCAATGGTTTAGTGAATATGTCTGCTAATTGTTGATTAGTGGGTATGAATTCTAGTTTAATTATGTTGTTTAAGACTTGTTCTCTTAAGAAGTGGTGTCTTATTTGAATGTGCTTAGTTCGTGAGTGTAAAATAGGATTCTTAGATAGGTTTATAGCACTCGTATTATCACAGAAAATAGTTGTATTTTCAAAATTTAGACCAAAATCTTTTAAGGTTTGTTTCATCCAGATAACTTGTGTACAGGCTAGGCTAGCAGCAATGTATTCGGCTTCAGTAGTTGATAAGGATACACAGTTTTGTTTCTTACTGAACCATGATACTAGTGAGTGCCCTAGCATATGACATGTTCCACTTGTGCTTTTTTTGTCAGATTTACTTCCAGCAAAGTCAGCATCGTTGTATGAGATTAGATCAAATGTAGAGGATTTTGAATAGAATAATCCAAAATCAACTATGTCTTTTAAATATCTCATTATTCTTTTTACAGCTTTAAGATGTGATTCTTTTGGATTTGACTGAAATCTAGCACACAAGCAAACACTGAACATAATATCTGGACGGCTAGCAGTTAAATAAAGAAGTGATCCTATCATACCTCGGTATACCTTTGTATCAACAGACTTACCATCTTCATCTTTGTCCAAAACAGTAGTAGTGCTCATAGGAGTAGATTTTGAAGCAGTTGAGTTCATGTTGAACCTCTTCAGAAGTTCACGAGCATACTTAGATTGATTGATGAAAACTCCATCCTTGGTTTGCTTAATATGCAGTCCAAGAAAGTAGGTGAGTTCTCCCATCATACTCATTTCAAATTCTTTCTACATGGACTTAGAAAATTCTTCACAAATAGTGCTGTTAGAAGATCCAAAGATGATATCGTCTACATATATTTGAACAATTAGGGTATGATTATTCACTATTTTCACAAATAATGTCGAGTCTGCTTTGCCTACAGAAAAACCAGTTTTTAATAAAAAGGTTTTAAGTCTATAAAACCAAGCACGAGGTGCTTGTTTTAGACCATATAAAGCACGTTTTAGTTTAAAAACATGATCTGGATATTGTTCATTTTCAAATCCTGGAGGTTGTTTTACATAAACTTCTTCATTTATAAAACCATTTAAAAAGGCACTTTTAACATCCATTTGATATAATTTGAAATCCATATAGCTTGCATATGCTAAAAACATTCTAATACATTCAAGTCTAGCAACAGGAGCAAATGTTTCATCAAAATCAATACCTTCTTCCTGGTTGTATCCTTGAGCTACTAGTCTAGCTTTGTTCCTTATAATATTACCTGTTTCATCTAGCTTGTTTCTGAAGATCCATCTTGTTCCAATGATCTGATGGTCCTTTGGTCTTGGTACAAGATCCCAAACATCAGTTCTTTGGAATTGATTCAATTCTTCAGTCATGGCTAGCATCCAGAACTCATCAATGATGGCTTCAACAATCTTCTTTGGTTCAAGTTGAGAAATAAATGCCATGTTTGCAATCCGTTCTAGCTGAGCTCTAGTTTGAACCCCTTTTGTCAGGTCTCCCAAAATTTGCTTTTGAGGATGATCTTTGATATCGACAAATGTTCTTTGATGATCATCTTCATTAGACTTAGCTGTGTTATCTATGAATAAATTTGTACTTTCAACATCATCATCATTAGTTTGCTTATGAATAGATTGATCAATAGATTCACAAAAACTAACATGCATAGATTCTTCAATAGTATTATAACTCTTATTGAAAACTCTGTATGCTTTACTATGACTTGAATATCCTAAGAATATGCCTTCAACGGATTTTGCATCAAATTTATCCAGGCTATCTTTTGTGTTTAGGATAAAGCATTTACATCCAAAAACTTTGAAATAGTCTATTCTTGGAGTTCTGTCATAGAATAGTTCATAGAGAGTTTTATTTAATAAGGGTCTAATGAGAACTCTATTTGTTATGTAGCATGCAATATTAACAGCTTCTGCCCAAAAAGATTTAGCAAGATTATTGTGTTGGAGCATAGTTCTAGCAGATTCCTGAAGGGTTCTATTCTTTCTTTCTACTACACCATTTTGAGGTGCAGCTCTAGGAAAGGCAAAGTTATGAGAAATACCATGCAAGTTACAAAAGTTTTCAAAGAGTTCATTTTCAAATTCTCCTCCATGGTCACTACGGATTTTAACAATAGAACAAGATTTTTCGTTTTGTAATTTTTTACATAAGATTTCAAATTGACAAAACGTGTCACTTTTGTTTTTCAAAAATATTACCCAAGTAAATCTTGAGTAGTCATCTACAATAACAAAAACGTATTTATTGTGATTATGACTAGCTACTCTAGAAGGACCAAAAAGATCCAGGTGGAGAAGCTCTAAAGGTCTTTTACTTGAAATGATATTTTTTGATTTGAAAGATGATTTTGATAATTTTCCTAATTGACATGCATCACAAAAGTAATCCTTTTTAAAAGAAATTTTGGGTAACCCACGTACTAATTTATTTTTAGCTAATTTAGACATGTACTTAGAATTTACATGACCCATTCTCATGTGCCATAAATGTTGAGAGTCGTTATTAGCTATAAGGCAATGTTCTGTGATGTTTTCTAGGTATAGTTCATATATATTATTCTTTCTTATACCTTTTAAGATGATGTTTTCATTTGTGTCTGCTATGAGGCATGCATCATGATTAAAGCTAACATTATAACCTGTGTCACACATTTGACTGATACTTAGTAGGTTATGTTTTAAGCCTTTAACAAGGAGAACGTCTTTGATAAGAGGTTTATCTATGTTACCAATATTACCAATACCAATTATCAAACCTTTGTTGTTATCTCCAAAGGTGACGGTTCCTCCTTCTTTATGATGAAGAACAACAAAAAGGTCTGGATGTCCTGTCATGTGCTTTGAACATCCACTATCTAGTATCCATCTGTTATTCTTCTTTGGAGCCTGCAAAATATTAAGTAAATCTCTTTTTTGGTACCCAATCGGGTCCTTTTTTGTTAGACTTTGGAACCCATATCCATTTGGATTTGGGTTTGTCTATATCTTTAGAGGAGTTAAAAAGATTATGATTATAATACTCCTTATTTGGTTCAGATGAACTTTTCACAAACGTGGTCTTTTGATTCATACAAGAAGGCTTTTTGAAATGAGAGTAGCCAATATCATTCTTGTAAAAAGAGACTTTCTGAGAGGATAAGAGTTTATCCAAGTTCTCTTTACCTTTAGTAAACTTGAAAAGCGTTTTCATGAGGTTCTCAGTTTTACTTTTTAGCTCTGAAATTTCTACTTGCAGATTTTTAGTTTTGGAGCTAGTAGAAGAAATTTCAGACATAAGCATAAGATTTTCCTTTTTCAACTCAGAATTTTCACTGCTGAGTTTTTCATTCTTTTGGAAAAGCTTTAGATTTTCAGATTTTAAATCTTTATTTTTGAAACTCAATTTTCTAGATTCTTCAAATAGTTCTTGAAAAGCATCTAGAAGTTCTCCAAAGGAAAAATCAGAGATTTCACTTACCGAACTTTCGTTTTCCATGAAGCACATATTTGCAGTTTCGGCTTCATCATCACTTGACTCTTCACTAGTGGATGGTTCTGAATCATCCCATTGAGCATGCAGAGCCTTTTTCTTGAAGAACCTCTTCTTTGGTTCCTTAGTCTTGGACTTTCTTTTGAGAAGGGGACAGTCACGTCTTAAGTGGTCTGACTTATTACACTGAAAGCACATGGGATCTTCTTTAGGATCTTTTCTTTCCTTGTGCCTGTTTGGAAGCCGGTTCCTTCTCATGAAGCGCTGGAATTTTCTGGTAAGTAGCGCAATTTCTGATTCTTTATCTGAGTCTTCATTCTCAGATAGGGCTGGGAAAGCTAGAGTTTTCTTTACTGGTTGCTCTTCTTCCCTTCTTTCTTTCATGTGGACTTCATAGGTTATAAGATTGCCTATTAAGTCATCCAAAGTAAGCTTAGATAAATCTTGAGCTTCTTCAATAGCTGTAGTCTTCTTCTCCCAGTCAGTTGTGAGAGATCTCAAGATTTTCTTCACCTTTTCTGTCTAGGAGTATGTTACACCCAGAGATTTCAGATCGTTGGTGATGTTGGTGAATCTGGTAAACATCTCTGTGATGGGTTCATCTTTGTTCATTTTGAACAACTCATATTTTCTAACAAGAGATGAGATTTTGGCTTCTTTTACTTTATTGGTTCCTTCATGAATAACCTCCAAAGAATGCCAAATGTCATATGCAGATTCACATATAGATATTCTGTTGAATTCATTCTGATCAATGGCACAATATAAGGCATTCATAGCCTTTACATTTAGGTTTGCCATTTTGTTTTCTTCATCAGACCATAAGTTATAGTCTGTGGATGGAGATGTGTAAGGATGCTCAACAATTTTCCATACAGCAAAGTCTATGGATTTGAGAAAGATAGCCATTCTGCACTTCCAGTATCCATAGTTGGAGCCATTGAAGAAAGGTGGACGAGATGCGTGTTGACCTTCAATATCACGAGCATAAGAGGTAGATGTCATTTGTGCTGAAAGACTTGTTATGTCGAAACCAGCAAACCTGCTCTCATACCAAATGAAATTCTACTAGAGAGGGGGTGAATAGTGAAATACGATAAAGATCGATAAAATAAAATAAAATAATCAGGCAATAAGGCACAACATATAAAACACAGAATTTATACTGGTTCGGTCAGTACCCAGACCTACATCCAGTCCCCAAGCAAACCACTTGAGCTTTCCACTATAACATCCGAGTCACCGGATAAATAGTACAATACCCTCTTCCTCAGAGGTCTTCTTCCCTCAACAGAGAAGGACAACACCCTCTTTCACAGAGGTCTACTTCTTTCAACAAAGAAGGAAAACAGTGAATAACAGAATTACAATACTTCCTATAGAACCTTCAGAATGATATGAATGCACGAATGAAAGATTCTCAGAATGTTCTGTTTGTCACTCAGAGAATGCTCTTTGTCAAAGAGCTGGACTTGACTTTTTCTCTTTTCTTTCTTTTCTTTTTCTCTTTCTTTTTCAAGGCTCTCTTTTTCAAATATCGAATAGGGATTTTTCTCGTTGTAAGCTCACACGTCTATTCCATTCCATATTGAATAGTTTATTTGAGTGTGTTTATATAGCTTTTGAAAAAGTAGTCGTTGCTTTTTGAAATCGTAACCTTTTTGAGATGTGAAATGTCATGTCATTTTCAAAAACATCTTTAGAGAAATTCGAGAATGCCTTTTTCCATAAACAGTGAAGTATGGGGTACACTAGTCGTTGTAATATTTTAGGTAATACATATTTTATGCAAAAGTCTATTTCTTACAATAGTACATTGAACGTTGGATTGTAGTTTTGTTTTTATTCTAATTAATGATTTGAGGTACATAAGTACTTCTTTACTTTAAATGAGTGTAAGTACACTAAGTGCTTTGATCTATATTTGTACATAGTCATGTCAAGTGTTTTCTTTATGTTGTGTTTTTCAAAGTCTTCAGAGAGAATGAGGACTAAAAGAAAGTCGACATTCCTTGAGAAGGATATTAACAAGGATTTGTTACAGGAGGTATTTAATGCTTTGTACAAAGAGAATGATGACTTCAAGTAAGTCGACATTCTATGGTTTTGTAAAAAGGTAACTAGAGTCTTTTCAAAACTATATTCTTTGTGTAGCCGATTTTATGTTTTTGTCTTCTTCTTATATTAAAAACATTTCTTTAAAGAAGGTAACTAGAGTCTTTTCAAAACTATATTATAATTGTATTTCTTTGTGTAGCCGATTTTATGTTTTTGTCTTCTTCTTATATTAAAAACATTTCTTTAAAGAAGGTAACTAGAGTCTTTTCAAAACTATATTATATTTGTTTTTCTCTATGTAGCCGATTTTATGTTTTTGTCTTTTTCCTACATTTCTTTTTCATGTTGTCTTGTATATAGTGTAAGGTACAATTATTACATGACAAAATATCTTTTTTATAAAGGGTTGTAAGAAGGTACAATTATTAGTTTTCAAAAAGAAGCTTTTTGAAACTATCATATACTTTTATGATATAGTGTTTATGAATGAGTATGTAATATGCAATATGCAAGTTCCTGAAGGTTCTGTTACATATGACTCTAAAGAAGAAAAAAATCTTCATCTTGAGGTAGCCGATCTCTTCATTTGAACTTTAGGAATGCATGGCTCATCAAGCTTTTTCTTCAAGGAGTATGATTGCACCATAGTTGTACTTGAACAGGAAGTCTTCATCCTTATTGGGTGAGATATCCTTGCATCAAATACTCGTTAGATTTATGGCAGAACATATTCAGTCATAATATAACATTTTTCAAGAGGACATATTATCATATCATATAAAATCAAATACGACAGTGTATCATATTATGTGACATCAAAACAGAGTTTCTCAACATTCTCCCCCTTTTTTATGATGACAAAATATGCTCCCCCTGTCAAAAAGACATTATGCATAGAAATAATAATATGATAAAATATTTGAAAAAGTTTAAAGAGAGTATTTCTCCAATAATGGAGACAGGTTTTCTCCCCCTTTGTCATGTACAAAAAGGAAGGGATCAGAGTAAGAGAGTTATTACAGACCAAAAGGAATTAAAAGTTATTACAGACCGAGAAAAAAAAAAACAAGTTTATCCCGAAGGTGGAGGAGGTTGATGTGTTCGGTCGGCACGATTCCGCTTGCGAGTCTGCTGCAACAGGGCTTGATTGCGAAGGATTCGATCCTGAGAGCGCTAGATATCCATCATTGCAGAGAAGCAATCAAAGGAGGATGTTGGATTTTCTTCAGCAGAGTCGGGCATGTGCAGGGACCTTAGATTGAAGGTGGTATCATCGAGGACCTGAGAGGGACGGAGGATGACTTCGTTGTGAAGGGGTACTTTGAAGTATTTGAGAATGGGAGTTATGAAACACCCAAAAAGAAGAGGCTCGAATTTTTGATAACGAATAAAAAGGTCGAAAAGAATGGAGGACCAGTTTATCGGAATAGAGAAAAAAATTGCGTAGATAAGAAGAGAGATTTTTCGAGGAACTAATCCCTTGCGGGGAAGCTTGGGATAGATGTTGTGGAGAAGAATCTGGGCAAGTAATTGAGCATGAGGTTGGAGATTCCTCATGTGCCATGGAAGTGGGTAGCAGTTGGTGCAGAAAAGTATTTTTCGAAGTACCGATCGTTCGATTGGTACGATGGTGTTAAGGTCAGTACCAGTGGAAGGTAGGTTTAGAATTCTATCTAGGTCGGAAGCATCGAAAATCATCAGCTTGCCTCGGACAGTGGAATTGGTGTGTGATGAACCAATCCATTAAATAGAAGAATGAAAATAATTTGATAGGTTTTGAATGACATTGGAAGTGAGTGATGTTTAGAATTTAATCAAATAAGGAAATCCGTGAGTAGTAAGTTAAGAGACTTGTGAATGACAAATCAAATCAATGTTTGAAGATGGTGTATTATATTAGGTTGAGAAGGACATAGTTTTGAAATATATGGTATATATATAGATTTTACTATGGGTGAGTTTATCGACTAGTGAGAGAAGCCATTAATAGAGTATGGGGTGTCATGTTGAATTATAAAGAGTGAATGATTTTGAAAATAATGGCCTAATAAAACAAGCAACTTTTTACTTTATGTGGAGGTATTCTAAATTCGTGAATGGAGAGTTTAGAATAGGACAACCCATGGGGTATGAGTGAGAGGCAATAATAGTTTTTATTTATATATATTGATAAGCGTGAAAGGAGAGTGAAAGACATAAAAAGATGATACGGATATGTAAAGAAAAGAGAAAGGTTATAAAGGACAACATTCACTTGATTTAGATATGACATAAGGTAGAGTTAGAATAAATAAAGTTTTGCTTGGAGACAAGACTTTAATGATTCTCGATTTTAGAGAGATATACAATATAAGAGAGAGTCATGGTCACGGATAGAAAGAAAAGTCATGATTGCTTATTTAATATAGAAATAGTTTTTATGGAAATAGGTCATAGGGTGATCATGTGATGTGTACTTTGAAAGATATGACATTTTGAAAGAAAAGAATGACTTAAAAAAATGTGTCATGATTAATGTGTTTTCATATTTGTAATTTTTATGAGTATACGTAAATATGAGAAGGACACACTTTGACTATGAATAGTGGTAAGAGAGATGATGAGACAAAAAAATATTCATGAGTGAAGAGTAATAATTCTTTATATAAGAAGTGTTTTTATGAAGATGCGTGGAAGGAGTAAAAGTAGACATAAAGAAAAGTGAGATAACATATATGGATTTTCGAGTAGGATAGGAATAAAAAAATCATGATTGATATGAAATACATGAGATAAAGTTATGATTGACATGATTTAATGTTTATTTGATAAACATATTTTTAAAGAAACTCGATTTGAGGAAGTTCATAGTTATTAAAGAATAAAGTTAAGTTTTAAACTAGTAAAGGAGTCACAAACAAAAATTGACAAAAATGGAGGCTCAATTCGTATGAGAGAGAGAGAGAAAGTACTAAAGGTACTAATGGGTGGAGTACAAGTGTTTTTATGATGCTTTTTGTAAAAGATGTAAAGTATGAAGAGATGATAATAGATAGTTTATTAGGCTATGATATAAAAGATGATATAGTAAAAATTTACGTGAGATATAATAGAGTGTACGTAATCTATGATATATCAAATGATATAGTAAAAATTTACGTGAGAACATAGTAAATAGATCTTTAAAAAAAATAATCATTCGATTTTAACTAATAATTTTAAAAGCAAGAGTTCTCATAAACTAATATGTTATCATGTAAAAGGTGAATCAATTTATTGTAAGAGAAGTTTTCACAAAAGGACAAAACTAATAAAGGAGTTATGAGATGAGTGATGGGAACAATGTTATGATAGCTTTTAATATAATTAGTTTTTATGGATATGAGTGAAGGGAGATAGGACAAGGAGTCATAATGGATGTATACTTGAAAGATGACAAGTTGAAAGACATAAAGAATGTGTCTAATAAGAGTTTAAAGTGTACGTGAATATGGAAACCTAGTTTGACTAACAAAAAATCGATAAGAAGAAAAGCTACTTAAAATAAGATTTTAACAAAACTTATAACAAGTATTATAATAAGTGTGATTAATTTATAAGTCACTTAGTTTGCATATTCCTAGTTCTCTTCTAATACGTGTAAAGTCTTCATGTTTCAATGGTTTAGTGAATATGTCTGCTAATTGTTGATTAGTGGGTATGAATTCTAGTTTAATTATGTTGTTTAAGACTTGTTCTCTTAAGAAGTGGTGTCTTATTTGAATGTGCTTAGTTCGTGAGTGTAAAATAGGATTCTTAGATAGGTTTATAGCACTCGTATTATCACAGAAAATAGTTGTATTTTCAAAATTTAGACCAAAATCTTTTAAGGATTGTTTCATCCAGATAACTTGTGTACAGGCTAGGCTAGCAGCAATGTATTCGGCTTCAGTAGTTGATAAGGATACACAGTTTTGTTTCTTACTGAACCATGATACTAGTGAGTGCCCTAGCATATGACATGTTCCACTTGTACTTTTTCTGTCAGATTTACTTCCAGCAAAGTCAGCATCGTTGTATGAGATTAGATCAAATGTAGAGGATTTTGAATAGAATAATCCAAAATCAACTATGTCTTTTAAATATCTCATTATTCTTTTTACAGCTTTAAGATGTGATTCTTTTGGATTTGACTGAAATCTAGCACACAAGCAAACACTGAACATAATATCTGGACGGCTAGCAGTTAAATAAAGAAGTGATCCTATCATACCTCGGTATACCTTTGTATCAACAGACTTACCATCTTCATCTTTGTCCAAAACAGTAGTAGTGCTCATAGGAGTAGATTTTGAAGCAGTTGAGTTCATGTTGAACCTCTTCAGAAGTTCACGAGCATACTTAGATTGATTGATGAAAACTCCATCCTTGGTTTGCTTAATATGCAGTCCAAGAAAGTAGGTGAGTTCTCCCATCATACTCATTTCAAATTCTTTCTACATGGACTTAGAAAATTCTTCACAAATAGTGCTGTTAGAAGATCCAAAGATGATATCGTCTACATATATTTGAACAATTAGGGTATGATTATTCACTATTTTCACAAATAATGTCGAGTCTGCTTTGCCTACAGAAAAACCAGTTTTTAATAAAAAGGTTTTAAGTCTATCATACCAAGCACGAGGTGCTTGTTTTAGACCATATAAAGCACGTTTTAGTTTAAAAACATGATCTGGATATTGTTCATTTTCAAATCCTGGAGGTTGTTTTACATAAACTTCTTCATTTATAAAACCATTTAAAAAGGCACTTTTAACATCCATTTGATATAATTTGAAATCCATATAGCTTGCATATGCTAAAAACATTCTAATACATTCAAGTCTAGCAACAGGAGCAAATGTTTCATCAAAATCAATACCTTCTTCCTGGTTGTATCCTTGAGCTACTAGTCTAGCTTTGTTCCTTATAACATTACCTGTTTCATCTAGCTTGTTTCTGAAGATCCATCTTGTTCCAATGATCTGATGGTCCTTTGGTCTTGGTACAAGATCCCAAACATCAGTTCTTTGGAATTGATTCAATTCTTCAGTCATGGCTAGCATCCAGAACTCATCAATGATGGCTTCATCAATCTTCTTTGGTTCAAGTTGAGAAATAAATGCCATGTTTGCAATCCGTTCTAGCTGAGCTCTAGTTTGAACCCCTTTTGTCAGGTCTCCCAAAATTTGCTTTTGAGGATGATCTTTGATATCGACAAATGTTCTTTGATGATCATCTTCATTAGACTTAGCTGTGTTATCTATGAATAAATTTGTACTTTCAACATCATCATCATTAGTTTGCTTATGAATAGATTGATCAATAGATTCACAAAAACTAACATGCATAGATTCTTCAATAGTATTATAACTCTTATTGAAAACTCTGTATGCTTTACTATGACTTGAATATCCTAAGAATATGCCTTCAACGGATTTTGCATCAAATTTATCCAGGCTATCTTTTGTGTTTAGGATAAAGCATTTACATCCAAAAACTTTGAAATAGTCTATTCTTGGAGTTCTGTCATAGAATAGTTCATAGAGAGTTTTATTTAATAAGGGTCTAATGAGAACTCTATTTGTTATGTAGCATGCAATATTAACAGCTTCTGTCCAAAAAGATTTAGCAAGATTATTGTGTTGGAGCATAGTTCTAGCAGATTCCTGAAGGGTTCTATTCTTTCTTTCTACTACACCATTTTGAGGTGCAGCTCTAGGAAAGGCAAAGTTATGAGAAATACCATGCAAGTTACAAAAGTTTTCAAAGAGTTCATTTTCAAATTCTCCTCCATGGTCACTACGGATTTTAACAATAGAACAAGATTTTTCGTTTTGTAATTTTTTACATAAGATTTCAAATTGACAAAACGTGTCACTTTTGTTTTTCAAAAATATTACCCAAGTAAATCTTGAGTAGTCATCTACAATAACAAAAACGTATTTATTGTGATTATGACTAGCTACTCTAGAAGGACCAAAAAGATCCAGGTGGAGAAGCTCTAAAGGTCTTTTACTTGAAATGATATTTTTTGATTTGAAAGATGATTTTGATAATTTTCCTAATTGACATGCATCACAAAAGTAATCCTTTTTAAAAGAAATTTTGGGTAACCCACGTACTAATTTATTTTTAGCTAATTTAGACATGTACTTAGAATTTACATGACCCATTCTCATGTGCCATAAATGTTGAGAGTCGTTATTAGCTATAAGGCAATGTTCTGTGATGTTTTCTAGGTATAGTTCATATATATTATTCTTTCTTATACCTTTTAAGATGATGTTTTCATTTGTGTCTGCTATGAGGCATGCATCATGATTAAAGCTAACATTATAACCTGTGTCACACATTTGACTGATACTTAGTAGGTTATGTTTTAAGCCTTTAACAAGGAGAACGTCTTTGATAAGAGGTTTATCTATGTTACCAATATTACCAATACCAATTATCAAACCTTTGTTGTTATCTCCAAAGGTGACGGTTCCTCCTTCTTTATGATGAAGAACAACAAAAAGGTCTGGATGTCCTGTCATGTGCTTTGAACATCCACTATCTAGTATCCATCTGTTATTCTTCTTTGGAGCCTGCAAAATATTAAGTAAATCTCTTTTTTGGTACCCAATCGGGTCCTTTTTTGTTAGACTTTGGAACCCATATCCATTTGGATTTGGGTTTGTCTATATCTTTAGAGGAGTTAAAAAGATTATGATTATAATACTCCTTATTTGGTTCAGATGAACTTTTCACAAACGTGGTCTTTTGATTCATACAAGAAGGCTTTTTGAAATGAGAGTAGCCAATATCATTCTTGTAAAAAGAGACTTTCTGAGAGGATAAGAGTTTATCCAAGTTCTCTTTACCTTTAGTAAACTTGAAAACCGTTTTCATGAGGTTCTCAGTTTTACTTTTTAGCTCTGAAATTTCTACTTGCAGATTTTTAGTTTTGGAGCTAGTAGAAGAAATTTCAGACATAAGCATAAGATTTTCCTTTTTCAACTCAGAATTTTCACTGCTGAGTTTTTCATTCTTTTGGGAAAGCTTTAGATTTTCAGATTTTAAATCTTTATTTTTGAAACTCAATTTTCTAGATTCTTCAAATAGTTCTTGAAAAGCATCTAGAAGTTCTCCAAAGGAAAAATCAGAGATTTCACTTACCGAACTTTCGTTTTCCATGAAGCACATATTTGCAGTTTCGGCTTCATCATCACTTGACTCTTCACTAGTGGATGGTTCTGAATCATCCCATTGAGCATGCAGAGCCTTTTTCTTGAAGAACCTCTTCTTTGGTTCCTTAGTCTTGGACTTTCTTTTGAGAAGGGGACAGTCACGTCTTTAGTGGTCTGACTTATTACACTGAAAGCACATGGGATCTTCTTTAGGATCTTTTCTTTCCTTGTGCCTGTTTGGAAGCCGGTTCCTTCTCATGAAGCGCTGGAATTTTCTGGTAAGTAGCGCAATTTCTGATTCTTTATCTGAGTCTTCATTCTCAGATAGGGCTGGGAAAGCTAGAGTTTTCTTTACTGGTTGCTCTTCTTCCCTTCTTTCTTTCATGTGGACTTCATAGGCCATAAGATTGCCTATTAAGTCGTCCAAAGTAAGCTTAGATAAATCTTGAGCTTCTTCAATAGCTGTAGTCTTCTTCTCCCAGTCAGTTGTGAGAGATCTCAAGATTTTCTTCACCTTTTCTGTCTAGGAATATGTTACACCCAGAGATTTCAGATCGTTGGTGATGTTGGTGAATCTGGTAAACATCTCTGTGATGGGTTCATCTTTGTTCATTTTGAACAACTCATATTTTCTAACAAGAGATGAGATTTTGGCTTCTTTTACTTTATTGGTTCCTTCATGAATAACCTCCAAAGAATGCCAAATGTCATATGCAGATTCACATATAGATATTCTGTTGAATTCATTCTGATCAATGGCACAATATAAGGCATTCATAGCCTTTACATTTAGGTTTGCCATTTTGTTTTCTTCATCAGACCATAAGTTATAGTCTGTGGATGGAGATGTGTAAGGATGCTCAACAATTTTCCATACAGCAAAGTCTATGGATTTGAGAAAGATAGCCATTCTTCACTTCCAGTATCCATAGTTGGAGCCATTGAAGAAAGGAGGACGAGATGCGTGTTGACCTTCAATATCACGAGCATAAGAGGTAGATGCCATTTGTGCTGAAAGACTTGTTATGTCGAAACCAGCAAACCTGCTCTGATACCAAATGAAATTCTACTAGAGGGGGGGTGAATAGTGAAATACGATAAAGATCGATAAAATAAAATAAAATAATCAGGCAATAAGGCACAACATATAAAACACAGAATTTATACTGGTTCGGTCAGTACCCAGACCTACATCCAGTCCCCAAGCAAACCACTTGAGCTTTCCACTATAACATCCGAGTCACCGGATAAATAGTACAATACCCTCTTCCTCAGAGGTCTTCTTCCCTCAACAGAGAAGGACAACACCCTCTTTCACAGAGGTCTACTTCTTTCAACAAAGAAGGAAAACAGTGAATAACAGAATTACAATACTTCCTATAGAACCTTCAGAATGATATGAATGCACGAATGAAAGATTCTCAGAATGTTCTGTTTGTCACTCAGAGAATGCTCTTTGTCAAAGAGCTGGACTTGACTTTTTCTCTTTTCTTTCTTTTCTTTTTCTCTTTCTTTTTCAAGGCTCTCTTTTTCAAATATCGAATAGGGATTTTTCTCGTTGTAAGCTCACACGTCTATTCCATTCCATATTGAATAGTTTATTTGAGTGTGTTTATATAGCTTTTGAAAAAGTAGTCGTTGCTTTTTGAAATCGTAACCTTTTTGAGATGTGAAATGTCATGTCATTTTCAAAAACATCTTTAGAGAAATTCGAGAATGCCTTTTTCCATAAACAGTGAAGTATGGGGTACACTAGTCGTTGTAATATTTTAGGTAATACATATTTTATGCAAAAGTCTATTTCTTACAATAGTACATTGAACGTTGGATTGTAGTTTTGTTTTTATTCTAATTAATGATTTGAGGTACATAAGTACTTCTTTACTTTAAATGAGTGTAAGTACACTAAGTGCTTTGATCTATATTTGTACATAGTCATGTCAAGTGTTTTCTTTATGTTGTGTTTTTCAAAGTCTTCAGAGAGAATGAGGACTAAAAGAAAGTCGACATTCCTTGAGAAGGATATTAACAAGGATTTGTTACAGGAGGTATTTAATGCTTTGTACAAAGAGAATGATGACTTCAAGTAAGTCGACATTCTATGGTTTTGTAAAAAGGTAACTAGAGTCTTTTCAAAACTATATTCTTTGTGTAGCCGATTTTATGTTTTTGTCTTCTTCTTATATTAAAAACATTTCTTTAAAGAAGGTAACTAGAGTCTTTTCAAAACTATATTATAATTGTATTTCTTTGTGTAGCCGATTTTATGTTTTTGTCTTCTTCTTATATTAAAAACATTTCTTTAAAGAAGGTAACTAGAGTCTTTTCAAAACTATATTATATTTGTTTTTCTCTATGTAGCCGATTTTATGTTTTTGTCTTTTTCCTACATTTCTTTTTCATGTTGTCTTGTATATAGTGTAAGGTACAATTATTACATGACAAAATATCTTTTTCATAAAGGGTTGTAAGAAGGTACAATTATTAGTTTTCAAAAAGGAGCTTTTTGAAACTATCATATACTTTTATGATATAGTGTTTATGAATGAGTATGTAATATGCAATATGCAAGTTCCTGAAGGTTCTGTTACATATGACTCTAAAGAAGAAAAAAATCTTCATCTTGAGGTAGCCGATCTCTTCATTTGAACTTTAGGAATGCATGGCTCATCAAGCTTTCTCTTCAAGGAGTATGATTGCACCATAGTTGTACTTGAACAAGAAGTCTCCATCCTTATTGGGTGAGATATCCTTGCATCAAATACTCGTTAGATTTATGGCAGAACATATTCAGTCATAATATAACATTTTTCAAGAGGACATATTATCATATCATATAAAATCAAATACGACAGTGTATCATATTATGTGACATCAAAACAGAGTTTCTCAACAATATATATATATATATATATATATATATATGATTTGTGAAAATATAAAAACAAAAAGAGCTGGAGCTTCTCCTATGGTTCTACCCAAAATGAATCAATTGAGGAAAATACTTACCTTTTCAAATGGCTGTTGTTGGTAGGCATGATCCTAGAGCCAGCTGAAGGTCTGAAGTCGAATCTATCTACCACATGATGTGGCCTTTTACCTCTGATGAAATCAATGGGGCCTTATATACACCCACGCTGGATTCATAATCTGTCTTGGATATTATGGAAGCTACCAGCCCTGTCTCTTCAGACTGGGATTCAGAAAGAGTCATGTATATCATGAGGCTTTAGGATTTTAATTTCATTCTCTAAACAGGCTCCATTTTTGTGACATTTATCATTGATTAGAGTGTCTCCATTCTCCGCAGGAGATCGCAGCTTTAAGCTGCCTTCTAAGAAAAGGGTGGGCTCTTGATACTTAGCCAGTGTCAATGCTGCAACTTGTCTTTCCTGTTTGAGTTCAACATCAGTAGCTGAAGTTGAAGAGCAGGGTGAACATCTCTCATTCCTTTGAAGTTACTTCTGCAGATCCTTGTATTTGGCTGAAGCTTCCTGATGGTCGTGCTGCTATGCTTGAAGCTTCGAATCTAACTTCTATGCTTTTACCCTCAGCTATTTTAATTCATTTTCTGGTTCTAAAACGTGCAAGTCGAGCAGCTTATAAGATTCTATCATACATTTCAGTTGTACCTCCTGCCAAATTATAGGATTTCCGAGAAGACGGGAGCTGCAACTTGAATTCGGATAACTGGATATCTGTTTCTGCTAATTGAGCCCTTGAGTGCTCTAAGCTTTCCTTATATCTAACCACATCGATTTCTGAATTATCCTTCTCTATTCTGAACTTAGCAATTTCTTCATCAAGGTACTTTACATGATAAGTCCTTGATTTCACAACCATCACCCAAGAGTCCTCCTTACAGACACTCAAAATCAGAACTGGAATGGGATCCACGAGTTCCATGATTTTTGGAGTCCATGAAAATCACACAGAAGACAACAGACCATCCAAGAAACAACGCACCCACCACATCTGTCTCTGTCCTTTGTGATAGCACTCCCAAAAAAGTGCAGATAAGGAAAAAATTGTCAACAGAAACTGGTAGTGGCAGCAGTGGGAATTGCAGTAATGCAGCTGTGAGAAGCTCTCGAACCTTTCAGAAAACCCCCAGAAATAACCAGCTTAAAACAGAACATCATGTTCCTGCTGAATTCTGAAAGTGGCATCACTGATAAACACTGCTGCGGCAAAGTGATCGACAAGGAGGCTTCAGGTTCTGGTTCAGGTTTAGGATGTTATATTGTGGAAGTGGTGAACGTGAGATGCAATGTCTCAGATAAGATTTGGTCAAGCCCAATTATTTCTCTCCCTTTTTTTTTTCAGAGCTTTTGGCACAAATCCAGAAGTGGATCCGAGAGTTTGGCTGATGCAGGCTTTGAAGACCGTGAATGACTTGTTGATAGATTCTGACTGCAGTTAAGTTGCAGGCTTCTGAAATACTCAGTTTCCTGCTAGGTCGGGGAAGCTACGGTTCCCTTGGTCCCTATTTCTAATGGATTTGCTGCTGCCATTCTTAAGAATTACCTTGTACAAGCCTCTGCGAGCTTTTTGTAGATCTAGGCTTGTAGGTGATAACAACAATCTGTAGTATCATAAGCCTAACCATTTTATAATTGGTGCGCCTAGATACTTATTATTCTCTTTTCTTACAGGATTCATCGCTCCTGCTGGTGGTGACATAGCGATCTTAGGTTCACACAACGAGGTAATTACAGGTGAAAGATCCTTGGATTGATTGGTTGAAAACATATCACCAGCATCATCAATAACTCCCTCATTGGTCATCAACAAGGTAAATCCTGTGCTGAACTTAATTTAACAGGATCATCATTTGGAAATGGATTTACTGAATGTTACAGGCAAGGGATTCGATTACCTTGGCTCCAGAACACGCAGGGGATATCAAATAAAACAGGCTATGGTGAGTAAACTCTTACAAGCACCAAGACATTGTTAGCATGATACTGAAGATGAAGCAATTTAATAAATTGCAGGAAGCATGAACAACGATTTAATAATCCAAAGAAATGAAAATACACGAATTCATGCTACAGCAAGACATGGTCAGGTATTGTAACGAGAAGTCAGGGAGAATTCAAAGAAAACAAGATTGAGATGGCGATATACACTGAAAATAAGAAATAGGAAAAAAAAAATTGTAACTAAAAAAATGTTGGAATCCGAGGATTCCTATCGATATTGCACAGAGGAAGATCGAAGTTGCTATGAGCAACACGATGCCACCAAGAGTGCTCTAATGGGGCCACAAACAAGAGGATTATCAAGATAAAAAAAAACAACAGAGAAACGAAAAAAAAAGGAAAAGAAGAAGGAAGAAAACAACAACAAAAAAAATGTGAAGAGAAAGACAATGAGAGATAAACATTATTGTCAAACAAAATTGCAATGAAAGGAAATAAACAGAGGAAACAACTAATGCTTACCGTGAATTGGTCCAGATTGGGGGTGAAAGGGATGTTCCTCCTGAATGTTGTTATCACTGTATTCACCCGTGTCTCCCCTGAGTGATGATTGATCTTCAATCGCTTATGGGAAAGATAGGGAAATAAGAGGAAGCTGAAGAAGAAGCAATGAAGAAGAGGAAAAAAAAAAAAAACAAGGAGAAGAAGAAGGAGATTAGAAAGGAAGCGTCGGGATGGTGGGGTGAAAGGGCGATTCGAGAAGAAGGAAGAAGGTGCGGATAACGGATGATCTGAAGGAAAGAGAAAGGGGGAAGGGTGGAAACGGACGCCGTTTAGGGTTTCTTGAGTCCCCTTTTAAGGAGGAAGAAGGAGTTTTCGAGAGGTGAAATCTGTTGAAGATGAAGGGTGATGGAAGGTGGAGGTTGTGGATGGGTGGCTGAAGAGGAGAGTTTGGCGATGATCGGTGATGGAGGGTGGATGGAGGCCATGGAGTTTTCGAAAAAGGGGGTTTCGGTGACCAGAGAGGGTTTCGGTGAGAGAGGCGCCCTAACCCTCTCTCTTACGAAGGGTTTTCGTAAAAACCCTAAAGGGATTGATTTTCATAGGGGGTCCTCTTATTTTCGGGACTTTACAAAGAGGGGGATTTTAATATATTTTTGCTAAAAAAAGGTATTTTCATGAAACTCGATTTTTTTCAAAAGGTGTTTTTCAAAAGAGATTGTTTTGCAAAATGATGGTTTTCAAAAAGAGGTTTTTCAAAAACTAAATTTTTTTTGTTTCTTTTCTATTTTGCATTTTCCATTTTTTTTTGTATTTTTGTAGTAAAAAAAACTAAAATTTTAAAAGAAAACAAAGTTTTAAACACTAAATTTTTGTAATTTTCTGAGAAATATTTACAAAGAGTATTTTTCTGAGAGTTTCAGACCATTTTGGAGAAATTTCTTCAGAAAGTGGGTTTGGATCCAGGTTTTGAGAAAATGTTCGAGTTTTGACATTTGAATCGAGGAATACAATGCAATGGATCAAAACAGATGTCAGAGGAACTGTCCGAGCTATTTAAAACCTATTTTTGGTATTTTCTGTAATTTTAGTTTAAAAATTGGACAACGAAACTCAGATTTGGATCTGGACAATGGATCCAGACCCGAAATCAATTTAAACATATAAAATGAATTTAATTTTAATAAAGCTTGAGAAATGAACTGGAATTTAGATTTAAAAATGACTTATTTGTTCAAAAAAATGAATTTAGGGGCAAGAAGAGAATATTTAAAAGATTTTGAAAAATTTGGGGTGTTCACAAACCCCTTTAGGACCATTCCTTCAGTCGATCTTTACGTTGAACCCCTACTGATCCGCGATCTTTAGGTTGAACTCCTACGGATCTGCAGTCCTTTAGTTGAACCCATTTAGGACCATTCCAAGTCGATCTTCTGGTTGAACTCCTATTGATCAGCGATCTTTAGGTTGAACTCCTACTGATTTGCAGTTCTCATTTTGAACCCCTATAGGACAATTCCAAGTTGATCTTTAGGTTGAACCTTTACTGATCCACGATCTTTAAGTTGAACTCCTACGGATCCACAGTCCTTAGGTTGAACCCCTTTAGGACCATTCCAAGTTGATCTTTAGGTTGAACTCCTATTGATCAACGATCTTTAGGTTAAACTCCTACTGATTCACAGTTCTCATTTTGAACCCCTTTATGACCATTCCTTCAGTCGATCTTTAGGTTGAACCCCTACTGATCTGCGATCTTTAGGTTGAACACCTAAAGATCTGCAGTCCTTAGGTTGAACCCCTTTAGGACCATCCCTTCAGTCGATCTTTAGGTTGAACCCCTACTGATCCGTGATCTTTAGGTTGAACTCCTACTGATCCGCAATCCTTAGGTTGAACCCCTTTAGGACCATTCCAAGTCAATCTTAAGGTTGACCTCCTACTGATCCGCGATCTTTAGGTTGAACTCCTACTGATCCGCAGTCCTTAGGTTGAACCCCTTTAGGACCATTCCAAGTCGATCTTTAGGTTGAACTTCTATTGATCCATGATCTTTACGTTGAACTCTTACGGATCAGCAGTCCTTAGGTTGAATCCCTTTAGGACTATTCCAAGTTGATCTTTAGGTTGAACTCCTACTGATCAGCGTTCTTTAGGTTGAACTCCTAATGATTCGCAGTTTTCATTTTGAACCCCTTTCGGGCCATTCATGAGTCGATCTGTAGGTTGAATTCCTGTTGATCTGAGGTTCTTAGGTTGAATTCCTTTTGAACCGATATCATTTTCCAACAAGTCAATCTTTAGGTAGAATTTCTGTTGATCAAGACCCTTAGGTTGAACTCCTTTTTGGACCAATTTTCCTTCAAAAAGTCAATCCTTAGGTTGAATTCCTACTGATCTATATTCTTTTGTGGTTCTCAGGTCGAATTCCTACTTAACCAACTTCAATTTTCAAAAATTTCATCTGTAGGTTGAATTCCTACCGATCAAATATTCTTTTGCGGTTCTTAGGTTGAATTCCTATTTGAGCCAACTTCATTTTTCAAAAATTCCATTTGTAGGTTGAATTCCTATTGATCTATATTCTTTTGCGGTTCTTAGGTTGAATTCCTATTTGAGCCAACTTCATTTTTCAAAAATTCCATTTGTAGGTTGAATTTCTATTGATCTATATTCTTTTGCGGTTCTTAGGTTGAATTCCTATTTGAGCCAAATTCATTTTTCAAAAATTCAATCAGTAGGTTGAATTCCCACTGAACTATATCCTTTTGTGATTCTTAGGTTGAATTCCTATGGAACCAAATTCATTTTTTTCAAAAATTCAATTTGTAGGTTGAATTCCTACTGAACTATATTCTTTTGCGATTCTTAGGTTGAATTCCTATTTTATTTTTTTCAAAAATCCAATATGTAGGTTGAATTCTTACTAATCCATATTCTTTTACGGTTCTTAGGTTGAATTCCTATCGAACCAAATTCATTTTTCAAAAAGTAAATTTGTAGGTTGAATTTCTACTGATCTATATTCTTTGGCAGTTCTTAGGTTGAATTTCTATTGAACCAAAATTCATTTTTCAAAATTTCAATCTGTAAATTGAATTCCTACTGATCAATATTCTTTTACGGTTCTTAGGTTGAATTCCTATTGAACCAACCTCATTTTTCAAAAATTTAGATGAATCCCTACGGATCCAATATTCTTTACGGCTCTTAGGTTGAGTCCCTATTGAGCCAATGTTGTTCTTATCAAAACCAATGTTTTCTTCCAAATTTTAGCTCAAGGTCCTATCAAAATCTATATTGAGTGATTATTTTACAAAGGATTCTCGAAAACTTTGCCAATTTGCTAAAAATATGTTGATTCTAATATTTTACTGCACAAAAGAATCACCTCAGATTACCTCTAGTATTCTTTCCAAAAAGGTGAAACTTTTTTTCGAAAAGGGATAAAATTCAAATCTTTTCCCTGTTGATCAACCAAAAGGATGTAAGAAATATTTTTGGTATGATTACCGAAAGAAATATTCAATGACGTTGAAAAGTCAGAAGCGAATCAATATTGATCATGGCTATGGCGCATGTTTAAAGATGACTTTCTGGCAATCAGGCAGTGGAAATATCCTGAGCTATAAAAAGAATCCACTCAATCCATATCTCCTCAGTCCCGGGGCTAAAGAAGATTTGGATCATCTCCGAGATGAAAGAGTTTGTGACAGATCCTTCCAGGGAAAGTTCAGATCATCGTCGAGATGAAGGAGAATGTGATGAACCTCCCGACAAACCCTAAAAGATATTTGATTTCTGCTATCATCTAAAAGATTTTTTTTACCAATGAGCCAATATCATCAGTGTAATTCCTGAGAGAAAGAATGATCGGAGCAACTCCAAGATGAAGGAGTTTGTGACGTACCCTTCCCAGAAAAAAAGAAAAGTCAGGACATCTCCAAAATGAAGGATGATGTAAAAACCTATGAAAGCTCAATGACTCAAAAAGAGTGGAAAAAGATCATCATGGGAAAACACCCAGATATCAAACTGCTGAAATTGCCAGAAATTATCTTTTCTTATGCAAAATTCTTTTATCAATATCTCTTCATTACTTGCTTTTATGAAATTAAGGATATTTCTTCTCTTCTCGTATCAGGGAAATGGATAGCTTCCTTGAAGAAAATCATCAGCGCTAAAAAATTTTGAATTTGACTCTTAAGACCGAGGAGTTAACCTCGTTGGAGGAAATACTCTAGGTAAAAGAGGGAATGACTTTTGCACATACGTGCACATTTTCAAGCATTTGAGTCAACTACGATTTTATCTTATTGGCAAAATTTTTTAGCTATTTGAAAATGAAATAAATATTCAATATCCATTTTTATGCAACCTGACGTTGTTTTCAAAAAAGAGTTGCCTCATTCAGGAGAGGTATTTCTTCCTGTCCCATCACGATTTCTTCATTCGAGAATTCCGTATGGTCACACCCGCTCAGGTTAAGGGTCAAACTTGTACTTTTCTGTGAGAGGTCATCGATTTTAAAAGTTGATTTCAGTCTAAGCAATGAGGTGCCCCATATCATCCCTTTTTCAAAGCTTTAGGGAACCCCATTTTCCTCCTTTCGCAAACCCCTTTCAGATCTGTTCGTTCAAACTCTGAAGGTCCCATCATGGTTTCTTCGTTCGAGGATTCCATTTGGTCATCCCTTTTAGGTTAAGGGTTAAGCCTGAACCTCACTCCTCGAGGTATCGTCCCTTTCAGGTTAGGGTTAAGCCTGAACCTCGCTCCCTGAGGTATCTTCCGTTCATGTTTGGGTTAAACTTAAGACTCGCTTCGATGAGGTTCCTCGTTTCGACGAGGTAGTTCTCTCAGTCCCATCATAGTCTCCCCCGTCGTGGAATCCATGCCTTTCATATCCATCCAAGAAAGGATCATACCTAAGATTCATCTCACGAGGCATTTTTCTCAAAAATGTCCCATCAAGGTCCTCATGTTTTCCTTTCCTCATTCAATTCATCTTGATATATCTTTGTCTGTGAACACCCCAAATTTTTCAAAATCTTTTAAATATTCCCTTTTTGCCCCTGATATCATTTTCTGAGCAATTGAGCCACTTTTAAAACTAAATTCTAGTTCATTTCTCTAGTTTTATTGAAATTAAATTCATTTCATATGTCTAAATTGATTTCGGATCTGGATCCATTGTCCAGATCCAAATCTGAGTCTCCTTGTTCAAATTTTAAATTAAAATTATAGAAAATACCAAAAATAGTTTTTAAATAGCTCGGATAATCCATCCGACATCCGTTTGGATCTATCACGTGTATTTCTCGATTCGAGCTTCAAAAACTCGAATATTTTCTAAAAACTCAGGTCCAAACCCAGTCTTCTGAAGAAATTTCCCGAAATGGTTTGAAATTATCAGAAAAATACTTTTGTAAATATTTCTCAGGAAAATACAAAAAATTAGTGTTTAATCTTTGTTTTCATGTAAAAACTTAGATTTTTGTTCCAAAAATACAAAAATGGAAAAATCATGCAAAAAACCAAAAAATTAGGAAAAACTACGAGAAAAATAAGTGATTTTTAAAGATTTTGCCAAAAACCTCATTTTGAGCCATTTTATAAAAAACTTAAAAAGAGGGAATCCTTCTTTTGGAAATTTTAGAAAGGGGAAACGGCCATCTCCCGCACGCTCCTCCCTCTCATTCATACCCTCCATCTTCAGCAACCTCTTCTCCCTCAACCTCTCATCTTCAACAGCCCCTCTCTCTCGAATGCTCCTCTCCTTCTTTAAAAGGGGAGCACGCAGGAGAGAAAAGGGATCCGTCTTCACCCCTCCATCGATTCGACGCTTCTTCTGTTTCTCCCTCTTTCCCTCCCTGATCTTTATCTTCCCTGATCGATAAAGGAGTCTGATCAAACCATCAGCAGTCTGCAAAGCCAAGGTAAGAAATCTCTATCTTCTTCCTTCTTTAAACTTTCTATGGTGTTGATCCCTCACTCTTACCTTCCTTTTGTTTAAATATAGTTGTATTTCCCATAGATCTTCTTGGCATTTTCCATGCTTATTACCATTAGTTGACTAAATATTGGATCTGCAAGCCTTTTGGCTTCAAGATCAGTGTCAAGATCATATTCCACCACATCGACATCGTGATTTTCTATTGTTCTCACAATTATTTCCTTTTAACTCCATGCCATTCATCTATCATTTTTTTTTTTTTTGGATTTTATAGAGGTTCATAGTTTTATTTAATACATTTTCTTACCTATGGTAATCGGTGATGCCTCACAATGGATCACCGATTCATTGGGATTTTATTCATTTACAGGATTTCCAGGTTTTCCCCTCTCTTCCCTTTCGTTCTTTCTTCCTCTACTGATTATATTTTAGATTTACCTCTACAATTCCCTTTTTTTTCTTTCTTTTTCTTCTCATCATTTATTTCTATTATATTGTGCATTACCGTTATTTCAAAAATTTTGGATGATTCATATTTCATATTTTAACTCCATTTGAGAATTGCATCCATATGTTGATGAATTTTGATTTCTTTTTTTTTTTATTTCTACCTCCTCAACGCATTATGGAGGGGTTGATGTTGTCTATAACAATATCGACCCTCCTTTTCGTGCAATATCAACAGAGTGAGCGGTTCTGACATTTTTATTTCTTATATTTTATTTTTCTTTCCAATTTTTTTTGTTATTACATCATCATCGTTTTCTTTTTATTTCATTGGATTTTTGTTGCATCACATGGTCGTAGCTATTTATCATTTTCATTTACGTGAACCAATTGGGATGGGTTCTGCTAAAATCACTTCGAATCTCCATTTTACCATTAGATTCATTGAATCATCAGATTTCATCTACAGCCTAGCATTACGTTCATCCCCATTGCTGCATCCGGGGCACATTTTTTTTTTTGATCTAACCATTTCCTATGTTTTAATCTAGTTTTGCTGCCCTGATTCGCTCATTCAGACTTGCATCACTGTACCTCATTTCCCCCCACAGCATTTCAGCATATCCCTTCTCCCCTGCATCTCCTGTGATCCATTACATCATCCCCTGTATCTCATTGCATATAAGTTATCATATACATTCTGTCACAACATACGCTACTTCCATTGATGGTTTATAAAAAAAAAAACTGGTTATCCAGAGGAGGTAATAAGGTTGTTTGATAAAATGCTAAAGCGTGCTTGGCTCCTGATAAGGTCATTCGTACATTTCTTATTGAGGGTAATATGAAGCATAGAAGTCTTCAAGAAGCCTTTGTTCTTGGTATAAGATGATTAGGATGGTTTTGGCCTGGATCTTCCTGTATGTCACTAGTTTGGGTTTCTTGTTCCAAATACCTGGTGCTGCAGGCGAAGGACCTCTTACAGAAATGATCAAGAAAGTGTGATATAATCCGGTAAGTGTATGTTTCACTACAGGGTGATTGTAGAAACGTGCTAAGATTATTAGTAGGCCAAAAAGGGTAATTGAACTTCTATTAGTTTTATGTTGCGATATTCTTTGAAGATAGATTAGTTTTTATTGAAGTTATGTGAGTTTGATTCCCATCTATGGGGATCTTATGGGCGTCACTTTGCTATTATTGGGATTGAATCTGGAATGGTCATGAAATGAAGTAGGATGGTAATTACAATCAATTTTCAAGATTACCTATTGTTGATTTTTTTTTTCTTTCATTTTATTTTATTGTGAGTTCATATTTCCACTAGTCGTGGCTGCTCTCCGAAGATAGTTTTGCAGTAAATCAATCCAACGTGAGCAATCAGTTCACTGTAAGATTCATTCATTGTTGTCAGAAAATTGTCCTGCGGATCTGCTGTTGCGTGGGGATGCTAAAATCGAGGTGTTGGCTGAAGACAATTGGCCATTATTGAACTTAATTTGCAGAATAAAAATAAAAGAAAAGGGGATAAAGAGACATCGATTTACTCACTACAAAACCTCTTGCTGCTGCAGAAAGGGAAATCTAATGGTATTGCTACTATAAATTCTTTTTGACCTGCTATCTGGATGCCATGTAAAACCTCTTTCGCTGTCTTCATCTCTTCACATGTCAGTCCTAACAAGGATGTAGGTGTCACTCATTAATCTCACTATGTAATATATATCTCATCAGTTTCTTACTTATGAACACACAACCACCTACGGCTATACCCCATGCTGTGCCATATTCATCTCATAGCATCCACAATCATTACATTTCCCACTCCTTCCCATCATCTACCCAGCACCTGCTGCAAGTTCCTATAGCAATATCACTCAGCACCTTACATTTCAAGCTACTCCTTACCTACACTAGGACACCACCTTCATACTGTCGTGGTTATGTATTCAATCATCTTACAGTAACTGTTTCTGCAAAATTTTAATTCTATGGTGATAAGTGGATTTTGTATGATAAAAAGATTAAAAAAAAAATCAGAAGTTCTATTGCCTTTCTATAGAATTGTCACATGGTGAGAAATATTAAGTAGGAATATCTGTGTTTTAACACTCTTTGCCATGCTTTTGATATATAAGTTAAGTCCCCTGTTTTCCATTACCCATTGTGCATGTTTTGATGTGCTTTGATTTGCCATATGTTTTAAAAATTTGAAATCTCAGCAGGTACAATACCACACGCACAGTTTGATGTGCTTCATGCTATCGCCCATCAGTGCCGGTTCATCCATTTCATCCCCATTTATCATTTTGCTCAGCTTGAATCAACTTGCAGAAATTCTGCTGCTAAGGGTAGTTTGTTAAGGTGCTTTGTTATGGCAAAGTAATGAAAAAAAAAAAGAAGAGAAAACAGTCTGCTAACAAGGATTGTTAAGGTGTCATTCTTGTTTCACCAACCTTTCACTACATAGTCGCCAAATTGCCGTTGGAACTATTACACAGCCTGTCATACCCCATTTCCATCTTGTGCTTCCATTAGTAGTTCATTGCTATTTTCAATCCATCACACTGAAAGCACTCCAGCTCCTATTTCAGCAAGCATTTTTTTTATTTTTAGTCACATTCACCTATGTTTATCTCACTTACTTACACCATCTTACAGTATGCACAGCTGCTGTGAGGTACCAAAACCTCCACGTTAGCATCACCTGCCATATACCAGTTCAGGATTGTAAACACCCCAAATTTTCACTCAATTCTTGACATCGCCCTTAATCGGCACATTTCAGTTCTCGGGAAGCAATAAAGGGCAAAATGGTCATTTTCTGAGTTTAAACCTTGCAGAAAGTCCTAAATTTCATTCTTGAGCCTCAAAATTTCTATATTTAGGTTCAGAGACATCTTCAAATTGCAAAATTTCAAAATCCTTTCCCTGGACAAAAAGCTAAAATTTCCAAGTCCGAGCTTAGAGTGATATTTCATAGAACATGTCTTTGCATAGCATTGCATCATTTCACTGCACAACATGTCATTTTGAGATCCAGAACTTCTGATTTTCCAAATTGTCAATCCAAATTTTATTTTTAAACTTTTCAAAATTGATTTTTAAAACCCTGGGATTTCAAAATTGCCAATCTTTCCCATTTTACCCCCAGGACTTTGAATTACAAAAATTTTCCTCAAGAAAACAATCTGGATATTTGGATATTGATTTTAAAGATTTTATCTCAAAACTTTTTGCAAAAGATTTTAAATCTCCTTACAAAATTTTTACATTTACTTTATCCATATTTTGCTCTGAAAAACCGTTTTTTCCAAATTCTTGAAAACAAATAATGTTTTATTTCGTATCTTCAAATAAACTGAATGGGACCCGCCTTTGAGCTAGCACCATACTCAGATTCCCAGGTAAGTATCTTATTCTCAAGTGGGACCCACTCGAAGGTCATACCAATTTGCAAAATTTTCTTTTTAAAATTCTTATTTATTTATGTATTTTTCTTTTAGTGGGCCCACACACATGTGGCACCCTATTTGAAGATAAAAGATTTTACAAAACAAAATAAAGCTTTATTTTCAAAAGGATTTTAAAAGTGGATTGAGGTGGCATTTCCATAAAAACCTCTCATTTGTTTCAATTTTTATTCCTCTTTATTGGTTTGTTTAAATAAATATTTTTTTTTAAGAAGGATGCAGCCTTAAATGGCTCAGCCAAACTTCCAAAAAAAATAAAAAGATAATAAATTTCATTTTCTACCTAGAACTTAGGTAAATGAAATGAAACATTTGAAAAAAAAAAAAACCAAGATGCGCCCTTTTGAAAACGGCAGCATTGAAGTTCCAATTTGAATTTTTTTTTTTCAAAAACCATAACTGAAAACAAGAAGCTGCGTTTTGTTTTTCTTTTGGAAAGAGGTTGAAGGTCTTTAAAAGACCCAGCCATTTGATCGAGAAAGGGGGAGGAATTGAAATCTGGTTTGGGGGTTTTTTGCAGGAGGAAGCTCTGAAGCGTGAGGGAGCTCTTCTTCACCTCCAAACAACTGCTGCTTCCCATCGGTCTTCAGCCCACCGCAGGAAGTCCATCACCACCAACAGCAGGACCTCCACCAGCTCCTACCTATTGTCTTTCAACCCACCTTCCTTCAGCTCAGCCGTAGGTCAGCCACAGGACCTCCAACAACAGCTGTCCACCTTCTTCAGCCCAGCCGATTGCCATCCCCACTTCAGCCGCAGCCATTCAGCGTGGAGCTCTTCCACCTTCAGCCAACGTGTTTCCATTTCCTGCAGCCCAGCCACAAAGGAACCAAGTCTTCATCCATTTTCAGACCAGCGTGAAGCCCATCTTCCTCAGCCTAGTAGAAGCCCCAGCAGCAGAGGAAATCCAACATTGCTTCCCATCCACCTCAGCCCAGCTGCAACAGAAGTCCAGCAGGGACAGCTGCTTCCCATCTTCAGCACAGCAGCAAAGACTCGCCCTTTCTACTGCCATCTACGATCATTGGGTACAGGGATCAACAAGCACAGCAACAGGAGAACGGCCCCACTTACTGTTTATCGGTTCATTTAGTGCAGAAAATCTTCAAAGCACTTGCTGCCAACATCCCATCCAGAAGGAGCGTCCATTTTTTTTTTAGCTTCTATCGATCCAAGGCATCCAATCTTTTGTTTAGACAAAAGTGTTCAGGTTAGAAATTTGATGGTCCTATTTCCATATGTTCTGGACCCCATTGCTTCGTGCTTATTTTTGTATTTTAGTGATTTTGTTGTATATCATGATGATATATCTCTCACCCTGTTCAGAATATTAACATAGAATTTTTTTTTTTTCTGTTCTTGCATCTTCATATTGCTGTATTTGTTTTCCTGCATCCTCATATTGTTATGTATGTTTCCTCCATTTTGCTGCAATATGTTTGTATTCATAGTACCTTATATTGCAGCTGTTGTATTTCCGCAATATTAACACTGCAATGTGTTATATACATTTAGCATTAGTAATCTACCTATATCTGCAATCTCTAAGTTCAAAAACAAGATATCCTTGATTTATAAAGCCTTCCAGCCAATATATGTATGGTAAAACCTATCAGGCATATACAGCCACTTGTATATACACTACCACTTCAATTCTATTTCTTCCCCTAACACTTCCACCACACTGTGCACGTACATATTTCACTTGCAACTCATCCACCTGCACAGCCATCACTGCAAGACCTTATCAATATCAAAATTTTATGCTTCTTTGTGCTTCTGAGATTTGTCTTCAATATGAAGACGTTTCGGGTTGTCTTGGCAATGCTGAAGATACATCAGAACTTTCTGCTCCTAATGATGTTCCTTTCTTTGCATCTTTGCAGCAATGTCGTGCCTATGCACCTAATGGTAATTTGGGCTTACTTCAAGTTCATTATCAGAAAGGCTTGTAGGTTGGCATAGACTATGAAATTGGTGGGTCATTACTCAAGTTCCTTGTGTGTAGAATTTCAGACTACAGACATTCCTTGCTAAATGTCTATGTATATTTCAATTGCTATACAGACATAGCAATTTTATGTGCTCACATTCCACTACTATGTTAATTTCTGGTATATGCCTGCTTTTGGATGTCTCTGAGTGCATTATGATTCCATGTAACACAGCATTTTAGTGCTTCAGCAACCATTCCACATTTCTGCAGGTGTGCAGTCTTGAAAATCAGCCATATTCATGAATGGATATATCAATATCCATTCATGATTTATGGATCATCTTTTGCACGCCTCATTATTGATATAGGGAGAAGCTCCATACCCGAATTTGTTGAAAAATGTGTTGTAATTTGGGAAATATGACTGTGTAAAATTGCCTACAGAAAATGTATATACCTGTATTTTCTGGTTTTACCCATTATGTGGAATTTTCATCAAACATATATGTCTTCTCATTATATGTATATATATATCTATATATATGTATATATATTGTATATCTATCTATATGTATATGTGTATATGTATATATATATGTATATATATACTTATATATATATATGTATCCCTTCATGAGTATTTGCTATTACATGTATTTTTCTTTTCTCTTACTCTCGTAAATATATCATTATTTGATTTATGAGATTTTGTCTAGCTTGTTGTTAAAATCCCTGTTTTATGAAGCTATGGCTGGAATATCACCCTTGGTTTTATGAGATTTTGCTTAGCTTAGTGCTAAATTCTTGTTTGCTATATTGTTATAATATCACCCCATTTACAGCACCCATTATATATATTGTTTCATCATTTTCCACGACATTCTAGCCTTTTCACCAAGCTTTTGATATCCTTTTCATGATGTCCTTGAAATAGCCCATGATACTTCCACAATCCATTTCCGGCACATATTCATTTTCTGCTGCAAGTGTGCAGTCTTGATATTTGGCCATATTCATGAACGGATATCTCTATATCCAATTGTGATCTCCCAACCATCTTTGGCGTGCTTCATTATGGATATATAGGGAAGCTCCATTCCCGTTTTCATTAAAAATTACCTTGTAATTTGGGAAATATGACTGTGTAAAATCCCCCACAGAAACTGTATATACCTGTAATTTCTGGTTTTACCTATTATACGTAATTTCCATTAGTATGTACATATTTTCTCATTATATGCATATTTATATCTATATATATGTATATCTATTGTATATTTACCTATATGTATACATATATATGTATATATATGTATATATATATATGTATATATATATATATATACATAGATATATACTTATATATATATATATATCTCTTCATGTGCTCTTATTCCAATGTATGAACATCCATATATTTTCTCATATAGTTATATCTCCATTGTTACATGACATTTAGCACCTATGTTAGCATTTTGATATGTCTCTTCGTTGTATATATTATATATATATGTCCATTTCCTTGTTTATTTTGTACTAACTCTCATTTTGCAGAAAAATCTAGAAGATGCTGATTCCTTGGCTCCATTTCAATTTTCTTTTACTTTATGTTATGCAATGTAACAATCCAATGTAAAATTTGGAATAAGATTTACTTTTACTGCTTAGATTAGGCCGCATCTCATATAGTTTGATTTCAGTAATATCCTGATTCTATGATGCATAAATCTCAAATTTTCAAAATTCACCGTGGATGAACACGAATGGCACGTGCACCAACTCTTAGAGAGTTGATGAACTCGGTGGAGTCCATATTTACGGCCCTAGTCGGAATATGGACGAGACCCAGATCCATCATCTTTCTACCAGTCACACTGAGCCTACACTCTTAGACTATCTTGAAAATGCACCTCATATTTCCAATGTTTTTAAAATATTGTGAATTAACTCAAATAAACCCTGAATATATTCATGGCCACAGTCAGAATATATGAAGAATTTACTTTGGCTTAATCAACATTTTTCCAATAAAATTTTCAGAAATATTTTCAAAAGTGCATTCATTCATTCAAACCATCTGCATCATTCGTTTTTCTCATGATTTTCTCAAAAGATTTTCACTTCATGGAATCGATTTTCTCAAGAAACTATGATGATTTCGGAGTTGGATTTCCCAAATCAAATGTTTTCCTGTGATTTTCCTTGAAAAGTTATTTCCTTAAGATTCTTTTCAAAGGAATTTCTCATTTCCTCAAGAATCCAAGTTGATTTTCAGATATTTAAAAAAAAAACAGATTCTCGGGATTTCAATTTCCTAAGTTCTGAATTTGCTTCTCCAATCAATCTTTCCTATAAATTTTCTATCCTTTTCTTAAGAAAATTCTCAAAATCCAAGTTTTCCTGATAAGTGTTTTTCTTTTCAAATGATCATCTTTTCTCAAGAATTCCTTCATTTTCCTGAGATTCTTATTTTCCTCATGGTTTTCCAAGTCTTTCTAAGCTTTTCTCAAAATTATCCTGAGATTCTCATTTTTCTAAGTCTCTATAAACTTTCTCAAAATTTTCCTGAGATTCTCATTTCTTCATGATTTTCAAATCTGATAAACTTTCTCAAGATTTTCTCGAGAGTCTCACCTCTTCATAATTTTCCAAGTCTTTATAAACTTTCTCAATATTTTCCCGAGATTCTCACTTCTTCAAGATTTTCCAACTCTTTATAAATTTTCTCGAGATTTCAAACCTTCTTCGTCTGAGTTTTTCCTGAGAGATTGATTTCCATCCTTTTCCTGAGAAATACTTTTCAACTTCAAATATTTTCTAAGCATACATCATATTTTCCAATTTACATTTTCCAAAATTCTCATAGCACATGCCTGAATTCTCTGTGCATTTAGGATAGAACACGATTTCGGTAATTTCACTAAGTCAAGCACAATTTTGGTCCTTGGTTCGATTACCCCTGTTAAAGGCGGCAGGAACGGTCGAACCTCGTACCGACAGGTCGAGCCCCATCCCATGGATTTTCCCGCAATTTTCAAAACGGAGGTGAGTATTTCAAAACAATTTCCAAAATCCGGTCAAGTTTGAATCGCGAAAGCATTTCCCTCTCTCATTCGCAAGGAAGGGAAGACGGGAAAAATTTCGCGACGATAACAAGGATCCCATCAAATCCCAGCACTACAACAACCCTGTTAGCCACCCACACCTACCTATTTGCAGCATATTAAAATCAAATTCCATTATCTGTGGGAATCATGCATATAATCCCTCTCATTACCTTCCTGTCATTATGTATCTATTATGACCTTACCAGTTCCACGCATGTATATGTCCACTACCACTCACCTACTTCCTAGATACTGGCTACATTTTGCAGCACTGCCCATAGCTGTTGTTCGCCTCCCTTCATGCGATACCTCCTTTATACTCAATTCTGATATGTACCCTGTAAATCCACTTCACTGCTGTCATGTACAACCTCATATAAACTTCGCCCTATGCTCAGCCCCTTTTTCACACCTCATTCACTTTTATTCCCAGCACTTGCATTTTCCATGACACTGCTGTAGCATCCTTTGCCACAGCATCCTTTTCCTCATCACATCACCAGTATCTTAAACACTTCACCTCCTACATCCTCTGTTTTGCGCCAGCACATGCATCCCTTCCACTGCAGCTATTTTACTCTCCACGAGTATCCACAGCAGTTTTGAGACTGCTGTAACCTTCCATCTTCATGTCCTTCATAGACAGTATATTGCATTCTTCCCTGCATTAACACATCCCTCATCATCTACATCCTGCATATCATATTATCTTTTGTGAGTGTCTCAACAAATTCTTGCACTCATTCCCAACCTCAATTCTCATCTTGTGAAGCATTGTACATGTCATATATGTATATATATATATATACACACACATATATATATATATATATATATATACATACTTATATACATATATGCATGTGCATATAGATATATATATAGGCATACATATCATTTTCTATCCTTTCATCACAAATATCTGGATATATGAGCATTTCACCTGTAAAATTCATATGATATGAGAAAATTCTTTTCTATATTCACACTAACTAAAGTGTTTTGCAGGGGGAATATGTGAAAAATATCATTATTTGGAGTTGTATATTTGATTTCATGTATTGTAATAGCTAGATGTAATGAGAATTTACATTTCCTGTTTTAGATAGAATGAATGAGCATTGTAAATATCATAAATTTCTTATTTTCATGCATTTTTTTTCTTTTTATTTCTCAAAATCTCACAATGGTGAAACACGAATGGCACGTGCACCATTTCGTAAGAGGTAACTAATCCTAAGTTGATGATTTACATCAATGGCCATAGTCAGAATGTAAACAAGACTTAGGGTTTTTATCTTTTACGAGATAACACTGGATCCACACTGGATCCTCTTCAAAAATCATCATATTTTCAAATATTTCCTTCTTTTATTAGAGTTTAACTTAAAATTGACTCAAAATATATACCAATGGCCATAGTCAGGGTATATTGAGAGTTAATTCCATTTTAAACTCTATAAAAGCACAAAAATATGTTTTATTCTTCATCTGAATTTAAATATAGATTATTATATAATACATTCAATGACCATAGTCAAGGATGTATTATATTTTCAATCTTATCTTAAATTCATTTAAAGAATGGAATAGATTTTCAAAATCCAATCTCAAATTTTTTTAAATTCATTCATCATTTAGGATAGAATTGTATCATATTTTCAAAATTCCTTTTTCAAAAACTCTAAGTGATGTAAATATCTTCCTCAATCTATCTTCAATTCGTATAAAATCCAATTCATCCTTTTATTTTCAAATTCAATTTCATTTTCAAATCTCAAAGTTCAATTTAACTTTGAGATTTCAAAGTCATTTTTATATTCAAATTCAAATCAGATTTCAATGTTCAATTTGACTTTAAAATTCCAAATTCATTTTATATTCAAAACTCCAATCAAATTCAAAGTTCAAATTAACTTTGAAATTTCTGATTCATCTTCAAAATTCAAAACCAAGTTTATCTTTTATCTTCAAAATCAAAGTTTGAGATTGATTATGAATCTCAAAGCTGGATCCTTCCTGAATTTTAAATTCAATCTGAGTTTTCAAAACTCAGATCCATCTTCAAAAGTCCCATTTGGACTTTCAAGACCCAAATCCAAAGATTAGATCAACTTGGATCCAGTTTTCTAAATACAAATTCTACATTGGATCTCAGACTTCAGATCCAAATCCATCTTAGGATCCAGAATCCAATTCCATATTGGATCTTAGACTTCAGATCCAAAACCCATCTTAGGATCAGGAACCCAATTCTACATTTGGATCTTAGACTTCAGATCCAAATCCATTCTAGGATCCAAAACTCAAGTCTGTCTTGGATTCCAAATCTCGGATCCCATTCTGTTTAGGATCTGGAATCCAATTCCAAATTCCAGATTTCAATTCCATTTTCGGATCTAATCTAAATCCATTTCTATTCTTAAATACCATCTGGATTTCTCAGATCCGTTCTAAAATCTAAATTCAAATTCCATCTTAAGTATTCATTTCCTTTCCTAAATTCAAGTTCAAATTCAAAATCCATTTCTGACTATTGAAACTTCATTTCCTTTTATTTTCAAGGCTTCAAGTCATTTTATTTTCCCAACTCTGATTTACTTCAAAGACTTAGAACTTCTTTGATCTATCTCAAGTTCTAAGTTAAATTCAATCATTTCTTCACTCCCTTACCAAGTTCATCTCAGAACACTTGAAAATTTTTAAAACATTTTTCAAAAAGAGCATACATCCTTGCATTGCACAAGCATGATTCTTTGTGCATTTAGAACTAGAATAAATTCTTAGATTATATTTAGGCAAAGCAAAAGGCATAGATTCGATCCTTGGTTTGATTACCCCTGGTAAAGGCGCCAGGAACGGTCGAACCTTGTACCGACGAGAGAATCTCGTCTCTCCATTTTTCTCACAAATTTTCAAAACGGAGGCGAGTTATTTGCTAAATATTTTCAAATCAAGGTCAAGTGAGACCGTGCAAAATAGTTCCTCTTCTCTCTTTCTTTCTTTTCTCTTCTCTCTTATTTCTTCTACACCCAGTTCAGATTTTCTAACTAGGGCATTTTTAAAAATCTGGTGTGTTTTTTTTTTGCTAATAAGCTCAGCTTTCAACCGGCTTAGCAGAAAAGAGGGGCATCTGTGAACACCCAAATTTTTCAAAATTTCAAAAATTTCTTTTTTGCCCCTATCCCCCAACTTTTGAGCAATTGGGTCAATTCTCAGATTCAGTTCCTGGTTGAAGATCCAAAATCCAAATTCAATTTCCATATCTGACCCAATCTCAAACCGAGATCCGATATCTGAATCCAATTCCGAGCCTGGATCTTCTATTTTCCAAAAATCAATTCTCTGTATTGGCTTAGATATTTCATCCAGATCCAGTCTCATCATTCGAGATCCAAACTTGGTATTGTTCTCAAAATCTTAGATCCAGACCCATTTTGAAGCCCACTTTCTGAAATTAAACCATGTATTTTCATAAAACCTCATTTTTTAAAAATCCTCAAATGTTAAAAGCAAAATATTTTATAAAATCTTTCAAAAACCTCATATGGATCCCATCTGTTAAAATCCTCGTGTTTCTCTCATATTTTTCTTAGATTTCTCCTTCAAAAATATAAAAGAAAAAGAATTTAAAAAAATGGCCTTATCCCCTTTTCTAAAAAAACTTATAAAAAGAACCATCTTTTTAAAAAATTTCAAAGCACTGGAGGACCCGTTTTGAAAAACTTCTAACGGCCACCTCTTATAAAAACAGCCATCAGGGGTCGATCTTCTCACCCGCTCTTCACCCCTCCACTTTGAATGATCTGCATCGCCTTCCTCTTCTCTCCTTCTCTTCTTCTCATCTTCCTCTTCTTCCTCTTTCTCTTTGTTCTCCCTCTGGTTTCCCTCTCCTTGACTGACTAAAGTAAATCAGTCCAACCCCGCAGTGAGCGACCACGGTAAGTAGCTTATCCTCTCCCCTTTTCTTCTATGTTCTTTTGTTTCCTTACTGTATTCTTCATGATTTTGTTCTCCTTCCTGTCTGGCTCTGTTCCCTGAAAGCATGCTTGTATCATCGATCTACCTATAGCAGACTCGATGCTACACATTGCGATAGTATCACTGCTTCCATTTCAGTATTTTCCAAAATTGCAGCTACAATGTATGGCATAATTGATCTTATGCATTGCTTTTATTTCCCTCCTATTTAGAATCTGCCTTTTGTTCATCCTTGTTTCAGCATCATCTATGTATGTTGATCCCCTATTGCATATCCATTCATTCATAACATCAAAATACATCTTCTCTGCAATCAATTTATTGTTTATCATCTCTTCTGCATTGCAGTTTGTTAACATCATCTTCTTCGTAACATTTGTATTTCATCGACTCATTTCCTGATTTACCGAAGTGTTTTGATTTGCTAACTCCATGGATTTCTAATCTATCGGGTAAGCAAATTCAAATAGCAGATGGGATTTACTATGAAAGCAAATATGAACAGCCAATCTGATCTGTTGTGATAACATATCTGATTTGCTGTGAAAGCAAATTTGAGTAGCTAATCTAAGCTATCTTGCAACCAGATCCAATTTATCGTGAAAACATTTCAATGGTTATGAAATCCACTCTGTATCTTCACCACGCATCATCCCGTTCCTTCATCATCTGATCTGTGTCCAGTATATCATCCTCCATTTGATTTTATCATTAGCATTTTCATCGCATTTAGTTTCATTTTCTGCACATCACTGGATCATCCCTGTTTCGTATCCACCATCCATGTCTTCTGCATATCATGCATCGTGTGTTCTTCCTCTGCATCACAGCATATCTGATTTTTGCTTCTTTGTCCATCGTTTTCATCACGCATTTCATTTCATCCCCTTACATATCGTGCATCGCATATCATCATATTAGCCTCTGCATCTAAATCGAGCTCACCTTGCAGTTGCATTGGTTTCAATTCAGCATCATTCCTCTACTATGTTTCTCTGTTTATCATCTGCATCATTTTTATTGCATCTTCCCCCTTTTCATTTCAGCACATAAGCATATTTCCTATCAATAACATCAATAATCTTAACATCCTTGTAGTCAAAAGTCTATCTTGAATAGTGTACAAGTGATTAGTTTTCTATATTTGTCAATACAGCTTCTGAACTATTGGATTTATCATAAAAAACCAACGTTGATTGCAAACTTTGAAAAAGTTTTTAGCTCCTTACCAAAAGATACCAGGCTCTTTTTGAAAAACAGTGGCTGGGTCGAAAATTAATGCAATTAGAGAAAACTTCAAACTACTTTCAAGCTGGATGCTTGGGGAATTGGAAGCCAAGATGGATGTTTATGCATTCTTGGAAAATAAATTGGGTTCTCTCTCCTTGGTGTTCACGTTAAAGAATGAGACTGATAGCATTTGCTATATGGGATTTGTATAACATGTGGTAGTGCAATAGGGTGGTTTTAGACTTTTTAATATGTGAAATCCAATTTTCTGTGTAAACACAAATTTTGCTGAATTGGATCTCTGGCCTAACCCATTGTGTCTTCATCAACACTTGGCAAGTTTAGCTAAATTCGCTGTATTTTACTGCACAACCATGCTACATTTGATTCATCACTTGCATATTATTTGAGTGTTACCTTACCCATCTACACTTCACAATAGTTAATTCCCTGCATCTTACACACCTACACACTACTGTGCATTCCCCCACCCATTGCATGCATTCCCTACCATACCCGCACACTATCTGTGTAACACCATCCCCAACATGCATTCTCTGTTCACTATCAGCCTGTTATAGGCAACTGATGTGCCCCAAATCAAGTTGCATTTGCTGCCATTGAAGGCAATCTACCAACCTGTGGTGAGCAACTGATGTGCTGCAAGCCAAGTTACAGTGGCTGAAGGCAAGGTATGAATTAGTTGCTACTAAAGGCAATCTGCCTGTATATGCGATTGATTGGTTGCAAAGTAAATCATACCAAATCAAAAGATTTCAGTATTTCTCCTTTTGAAGATTAGGACAAAGTGGTTGCTCGTGCACTATAATTTTCCTGTAGTCTAATGAGAGATATCATAGCTCAAACTGAAGTTTGTCCAAATCATTATGTTGGTGTTTTTCTTGGTTCTCCCTTTGTTGTGCCATCTTTGGAGAGTGTGTGTGGTTGTAGAAGTAGGGAAGGATATTTGTTCAGCATCCACATCAAGAATTCTTCAATTGCTGGGATTGTCCTAGAAGCATTCGGCAATGCCTCCTCCAACAACTCCTATTATAGTCACTTAGATGGTCCTTCAAATATCAATACTTAATCAATAGTTTCTGCCGTTGCTGTGATTTCACTTGCATAACATAGCAGTTCAATGAACTGCTGTGATTTCATTTGCATACCACCGAAATTCATTTGTTAAATGATGCCGCCAATCAATTCATTGCTGCTGAAGATGACTCATTGAAATGTTGTGTCGTGATAAGTCAGTTTGCAAATTCGAATCACCAGTTGCATCATGGTTTTCTGTTTCAATATTTGCATTTCTTTTTACTTCTGTCTATCCATACATCCCATTTTGATATGTTGCATTGCATCACTATCACATTTAATCGGTTCATGGCATTCATTCCATTGTGTGCCCTTTACTATATTCACTGCATACACATGATTCAGTTTACTGCAAAATACTTTGATTTGCTTGTTTAAAATCCGATTGAAATATCTGGAATTACTAATTCAAAATCGGATTTCTGATTTGCTGTGAAGTACCTTGATTTGCTGCAAGATACCTTTATTGGATCTCAGGAAATTACTTTGCGCTCTTTGGACTCCCATTGTATGATTTGATGCATGTCAAATCTTACAGCTCTTTCTAAATGCTCATTTATTTGGAGCTTTTTCTCCCAGCACTAGCATTATCAGCTGAATGCTTGTTGTTTGCATCGACTTTTTCCTTGGTGTTCTTCTGGGCAAACTTCAGCTGCATAAATGACAAGCTGGGCAAGGGGGGGTGCATATGGTTTGCAAATTCCTGTAGTTCTTGATTTTGTTGCACGTTTGCCGATCCCTGCAGCAGTTTACTGAAAAAGTGGTCAGCCACCACTATGAAGAATCTATTGCTATTGTGCCATTCCAAGGGATTAATAGTGACTTGAAAGGAAGGCTAATGCACTGTAAGCAAAATTGGATTAGTGGTGTGACTCCTGGTTTGAAGATTCTTGCTCCCATTGTTTGCTTGTTCAGTTAAGCAACTGCAACGGTGCTAAATGCAGAAGCATATGGTTCAACACTTAATTTAGTGATTTCCTTATTAGTATACACAATATATCATACAACCATTTTTTTGTGTGTTATAGGTCATTGGATTACACTACTATAGGCATCATTTTATGCATCCTTTCATTAGCATCTCTACATTAGTACTTAGTTTAATCATTTGCATGTTAGTATCCTATGAACACCCCAAATTTTTCAAAATTTCAAAAATTCTCTTTTTGCCCCTGACCCCCATCTTCTGAATAATTGAGTCAACTTTTGATCAACTTCTAATCATTTTTCGGATTTATTTAGAGATCTAAAATCCAATTTCATCTTCTGTTCTTGATCCAATTTCAGATCCAGATCAAATATCCAGTCCTGAGCTCAATTCTTCGTTTTTCAAATTCAAAATCTAAAAATGTAGAATCAATTTTCTGAATGGCTCAGACATAGATCCAATATCCATTTGGATCCACCATTCTCCGTTCCTCGATTCAAGATCCAAACTTGAGTATTTTCTCAAAAATCTTTGATCCAGATCCGTTTTGAAACCCAATTTTTATACCAATTTCGCTATTTTCAAAACTCTTTTTTTTTGTAAAAACCTCAAAATTATGAAACAAAATATTTTTTTACAAAAACCTCTTAAATCTCTCGTAGATTCCGATTTTTATTTCAAAAAAATGCAAAAGAAATTTTTTATAAAATAACTTCATCCACTATTTTAAAAAACCTTATAAATTACAACCACCTTTCTGAAAATTTTTGAAAAAAGGGAGGACCACTTCTAAAAATTTCCCTAACGGCTTTCTGTTATAAGAACAACTGTAGGGTGTTGATGAATTCATCTGCTCTTCACCTCCCCTCTCTCGATCATCTGCCTTCACCCTTCCAACCTCTCGCATGATCCACCATCGCCCCATTCTTATTCTTCTTCTCTTCTCTCTTCTTCTCCTTTCTCCTTCCCCTTTTATGATGTGCATTTTAAGATAGCCTAAGAGTGTAGGCTCAATGTGACTTGTAGAAAGATGATGGATCTGGGTCTCGTCCATATTCCGACTAGGGCCGTAAATATGGATTCCACTGAGTTCATCAACTTCCTAAGAGTTGGTGCACGTGCCATTCGTGAACATCCATAGTGCTTTTGAAATAAAATGCATGAATCACATAAACATGATATTGCAGGAATTTAAACTATATGATATGCATCCTAGTCTAAGCAGGAAATTAAATATCTTATTCCAAAATTTACATTATTACATCACTAAATAAATGAAATAAAAGGAAATTGCAGACTTCAGCTCCTTCTTTTGAATATCCCTGCCAAACTTGAAATAAGGTTAGCTCAAATATGTGGGTTTTTCCAAGATTTTCCAATAATATTATGAAATTATTGGATTTAATTGGATATAAACCCTAATCTCATGCTTCCTTGATATTTGAAAAGATGTAAATGCAGGAAATTTGGTGGAAATAGTTTGAAATTCGAAATGGTGGTCAAAATAACCAAAATACCCCTAATTATAAAGTTATACATTTAAAATCAGGGTTTTTTTGAAGGAAAACTTGGTAAAATTGAGATTTCGAAATTCAAATTGAAACAAATGATGATGAAATGCAGTATGAGACATTATGACATGCTGATAAACACATTAGGACTATAAAATCAGAATTTGGCATTTTGCAATTTATCCAAAATAACGAATTTTGCTTGTTTTTCGCTTGGATCTAGGTCCTACGGGACCCTGTTTTGATATTATGGCTAATCCGAACCTCAAATGGATTCCAAATTGCACCAAATTCGGTATGAAGCATCTAATTGCTCTGATAAACATCCTAGAATGCTAAAAAACACAAAATGATATGATTTAAATGCTAAAATTTAAAGAAAGTCCTAAAATGGTGGATTTCGCCTATAGATCCAAACCAAATGCACTGCTTAACATGATAATGCAAGATTTACATCATGAAAACTTCTGATATTTTTCAGACTGCTAAAGGACTCGAAATGAAACATTTTTGGTTTTTACAGCCTCAGGATTTGAGCCATGGTGAGTTCAGTAACAGGGATTTAGTTCTGACAGAGGTAAATATCACCTTAATCTAATGTAAAATGCTAAAAAAATATAAAACAACCATGGAAGTTTTTTATAATTAACAAAGCTACTCAAGACACCTATATGAACAACTTTTATGTTCATGACTTCGGCATTTTATCAACATAAACACAGATAAAAATATAACTTTTCATTCCTAAATTAACAGAACAGACAAATGTGACCAAACATAGGACTGACAAGAAAAATCCGAAACAGGTATCACGACTGTTCTAAAAATCACAAGCTTTCCGATACGAACAGAGGACATCTCGGACATCACTTTCACTTTTTACAGTTTTGGATTTGGAGCAATACCCAAAGAGAACCCATCGACCTAAGTCGATCCAAAGTCTTAGAGGCCCAAATCAGGCTCTGACATGTGTCCCGAACTCTCGGATTTTTGTCAGACATAAAAAAAAATCAGAAAAATCTGAGAACATTAGGTTAAAAACTAAACATTCTCCCAAGTTCAGAACATCTTTCGAATCGAAAATCGGATCTCCCATGAGGGATCTCTTGATTTTACAAGTCGGAAAATAATTTTTAAAACGCATCCCGGGTAACAAAACCCGACTTTCCATTTTGAATGTTTACCACAGTAAACAAAATTCAAATGCTTCCGAATTTTTGGCAAAATTCTAGGAACACCTAAGGTCGCATTCTGTGATTTTTTGGGGATTTTTAATAAAAATTAAATGCATGAAATGACGTGTGGACTGACTGACAAAAACAGAGAACTACTGAAAATGAGCAGAATTGAAATAAATGCTAAATTAATCCTAATTAATTAATGAAACGTGCTAAATTAATGAAATAAAATGCAAATTAAATCTAGCTAAATGCATGAATACTAAAAATCATCAAGGAAGCATAATCATGTATTTTTATATATGCCGTTTCATGAGAATAGCTCAATCCATCTCTCGGATGAGCTCTTTCTTAAAACGACTCTCGAATCGAATTATGAAATCAAATCAAGAGGAAAAGAGGTGCACCTTGCTTCGTTAGGCAGCGTTGAAGCTCTTGAAAGGGACGGCTATCACGGGTTTTGTTCGTTCTTCGATCCGAGCTTCGGATGATTCACCAAAATTGACCCACCGTGCCTTCTTCACTGAGCCAAAGGGGGCGTGAATTCCAAAGTGCAAAAGTCGGGTTCTCAAGAAGGCTAGGTCGAATTTTCAAGTCCAACAGGAGTTCTCAAAAGATGGTCTCTCTAAACTGGGCGTGGAGCCTTGTTTTTATAGATTTTTCTAAAAAAATTTGAATTTCAAACAGGCTCAATCCGAGCCCTCCATGTGGCGCCATCTCAGGGGTGCTATTTTGATTTTTGAGAAAATAAAAAATAAGATTTTTGTGGGTGAGACACCTCAGCATAATTTGAAAATTTTCAAAATTTGGTTTGCTTGATTTTCTCTGCAGGAAGCTCCCAGATGGCGCCACCTCAGAGGGTGCTCTCTTGGAATTTGAAATTCAAACTTGCTTTTTGTAAGGAGTCCTTAGGTGGCGCCACCTCATGGTGGGCTACTTTTATTAAAAATAAAATAAAAAATAAAAATGAAGCCAAGTGGGAGCTCTGGAATGACGCCACCTCAAAAGGTGTTTGACACATGTCAGAAGAACAGAGCAGTGGGCTCAGAAAGTGCCACCTCAGAGGAGTTTGAATTCTACTTTTTCTGATGAAAGGAGATCTGAACATGTGGCAGTCCAGGATGGTTCCATACCTGACAAGTGTCAGCCTGCTGGAGGAGGTTCTTCAGATGGCGCCACCTCAAAGGGGGATTTGAATTTTAAATGGAGGCTGGCCCTGGAGGAATGGAGGGTGGCCATGTGGCGCCACCTCAGGGTGGCTTCTACAATGCCATGTGGCAAGAGGGAGGAAAAGGAGGGAAAGGGACACGTGGCACCATCTCACACAAAATAGAAAAGGTGAAGTTCAGGATTTTCGCCACCTAGCCTGGAGTTTGAATATTTGAATTCTAGCTTTCTCTGAAGGAGGTAGAAAATGACATGTGTCCTCTACTTTTTCTAAGAAGAGCAGAGAATGACATGTGTCAGTCTGCTTTTTCTGAGAAGATCAGAGAATGACACATGGCATTTGCTTTTTCTGAGGAAATGAGAGATTGACATGTGTCCTCTGCAGGAGACACTTTCCAAATGGCGCCACCTCAGAGGAGACAAGCCTACTTTTCTGGAGGAAGCTAGGAGTGACACGTGTCTCCTACTTTTCTGAGAAAGGTAGGGAGAGACATGTGTCAAGCTACTTTTTCTGAAGGAGGGAGAGGTTGACATGTGTCCTCTGCAGGAGACACACTTTAAGTGGCGCCACCTCAGTGGAGACAAGCCTCCACTTTTTCTAGACAGGACAACCTATGACACTTGGCATCTTCTGTTGTTCTTTGAAATGACACATGGTGCATGATAGGATACTAACACATGGCAGATAAATGGGATGACATGTGGCGGCTTCTTAAGGTAGCCCCACACTGACACTTGGCATGAAAATGGGAGGAGAGAGAAAAGACAAGTGGCGCTGATCTAGGGGACAAAGCTCCTATATTTTTGGGTTTTCAAAATTCAAATTTTTCAAAAGAAAAGCTTGTGTGACACCACCTCAGTGTGGGTCCCACATTGTTTCTTTATTGAAATAAGGATAAAACAACAACTTCTTTTTGGAATTTTCATAAAATTTAGACTGATTGGTAAAACAGGAAATTTTTGAAAGAGTTGGCTCCTGTAGGGCGATTTTTGTAAAAGAATGATAGTTGAATAGCTGACAAAAGGCATCTGAGTTGAAATTTATTGAAAATTATCCAGATTGTTTTCCTGAGGAAATATTTTGAAATTCAGAGCCCTGAGGGTAAAATGGGAAGAATTGATAATTTTGAAGACCCAGGATTTTGAAATCACTTTTGAAAATTGTTGAAATTCAAATCTGGATTGAAAATTTTGAAATCAAGAGTTCTGGACCTCGAAATGACATGTTGTGCAGTGCAGTGATATGAAATGCTCATGCAATGATATGCAATGCCATGTCTTATGCAATAGAATCTTGAACCAAAACTTGGAGATGCCTGTTTTCTGTCAGGAATAAAATTTTGAACATCTGAGATAAAAATAAAGAAATTTTGAGAGTTGCAGATGAAATTTAGACTTTTGCAAGGTTCGGGCTCAGAAAATGACCATTTTGCCCTCCGGCGAATTCAAAGGCTGAATGATAATGCTTGGTGGAAATGCTGGAGAGGTGAGTGAAAATTTGGGGTGTTTACAGTCGACTGAAGAAGACTCGGTCCGCCATTGGGAGCAAGCATTCCCCCACCCCCCCACCCCACCCTTTTCAACTAAAATACGGTGAGTATCATCTTTTTCCCTCTTTGTTTTTCCACTTTATTTCTTGTTTCTTCTTTTCTTTCTGAATTTTCATAGCATCGACTCCATGTCTTTGCTACATTAAGGCATAATGTGCAGTATCAATCTGCCTATAGCAATATCGACCTGCATTTTGCAACAGGACGCTAAACCTTTTTATTGTTTTCTTTCTTCTTTTCCCTGGCAAATTCCTTGTTACATTTTCCTTACGCATTTTCAGCATCATCGTAGCTATATCGACATCATATATCTGTTAAGCATTCATCATATTATATTGTCTTTCTATCTCATCTGTTTGCAATGTCTGTTAGTTTCATTTTGTTTTCTTTGCTCAGCATTAATTCTATTGTATGTATCTTATTCCTAAACGGTAAATTTGGATTTTAAAATTTCATCTTCTGTACTTGTAATTGTAAACGTATGAATACATCTTTAGATCTTGTATACTCTCGTGCAACCTGTTTAGAACGTTGTCGATCATCATTTTCTTCTGATTTTATCTCAAATCGTTTTGCGATTTCTCTTTTCAGTCATCCTAATCTTTTGGTGTTATGTTCACTTGTACATCTCTCTGTTGCAAATTTTTGGTTAATCTTCGCTCATCCAGCATCTTCCACTAATTCATCGCATGACACCTTCATTCACCATCGTGTCTTGTTCCCACCGTGTTCCACCCATTGTAAACCACTGCATTCTGTATGCATTCTCCATGTATATTATAGCTCTTCTTCATTACCTGCTTCACTTGTATAGCATTAGCAGCATTGCAATATCATATTGACATCCTATGATCATCGCAAAAATTTTTTCCTCTCGTAATATTCTCTCTCTTCCTTCTCTTTTCCTTTCCAACTTCTATTTCCTCCTTTTTGAAGGGAGAAAAATAAAAGACAGAAAGAAAGAGAGAAGAGAAAAGAAAAGAAAAGAAGAGAAGAGGAACTCTTTTGCGGGGTCTCACTTGACCTTAATTTTGGAAATATTTAAGAAAATATCTCACTTCCATTTTGAAATGTTTGCGGGAAAATTGGGAGATGGGATTCGCTCGTCGGTACGAGGTTCGACCGTTTCTGGCGCCTTTACCAGAGGTAATCAAACCAAGGGTCGAATTCATGCCTTTTGCTTTGCTAAAAGATTATCTAAGAATTTATCCCAAGACTAAATGCACAAAAATCATGCTTGTGCAAATGCAATGATGTATGCTCTTTCAAAAATGATTTTGGAAATCCCCAAGTGTTTCTGAGATGAATCTGATAATAAAGTGAAGAAATGGTTTACTTAGAACTTAAGATTTAAAGTTCTAAGTTTTTTTGGAATAATCAGAGCTTTGAAAAAATGACTCTTGACTTTTGAGAAGGAATGTTTGAGATAAAAGGAGAAGAAAGGAAATTTCAAAATTATAAATGGATTTTGAGTTTTAGAATTTTGAATCAGGATAGAGATGAAATATGATTTGAATTTCAGCTTGAAAGTTTGAAATCAGAGTAAGATTTGAGAAATAGAATCAAGAAATAGAATTGGTTTTTGAATTTTAAGAATCAAAATAAACTTGGACTTTGAAATCTGGGATAAAATGGAATTGAATTTAAAAATTGGAATTGAGAATAGAAGTTTGATTTGAAATATGAAATTTAAGACAGATTTTGAATCCGAAGTCTCGATTCTAAATAGAGTTGAGATTCAAATTTGAATTCTGGGTTTAGAATCCTAAATGGGAATTGGATCTGAAATCTGAGATCCGAGATGGAATTGAATTCTAGATCCTAAATGGAATTTGGATCTGAAATCTGAGATCCAAGATGGAATTGGATTCTAAATTCTAAATGAATTTGGATCTGAAGTTTGAGATTCAAGATGGAGTTAGATTCTGGATCATAAAATGGATTTTGGATCTGAAGGTCTGAGATCCAAGGTGGAATTGGGATCTGAATTCTAAATGAATTTGGATTTGAAGTCTGAGATCCAAAATGGAGTTGGATTCTGGATCATAAAATGGATTTTGGATCTAAAGGTCTGAGATCCAAGGTGGAATTGGGATTTGGATCCTAGAATGGATTTTGGATCTGAAATCTGAGATCCAAGATGAGATTGGATTCTGGATCCTAGAATAGAGTTTGGATCCGAAATCTGAGATCCAAAAGTGGAGATTATGCTTGGAAATCTGGATTCAAGTTGGGATTAGGATCTAACTTTGGATTTGGATTCTGAAAAGTCCAAATAGGACCTTCGAAGATGGATCTGGGTTTTGAAAACCCAGATTGAATTTAAAATTCAAGAAGGGTCAAGTTTTGAGATTCAGGATTGATCTCAAAACTTGATTTTGAATTTAGAGATGAGAAAAAAATAAACTTGATTTTGAATCAGAAAATGAATCGGAAACTTCAAAGTTTAAATCGAACTTTGAAGTTTTGAATTTTGAATTGAATTGGAAATTTGAAATTTGAATATAAAATGATTTTGAATTTTCAAAGTCAAATTGGACTTTGAAATTGAATTTTTGAATCTTGAAATGAGGTAGAATTGAATTTAAATAAGAATTGATCTGAGAGTGATGAAAATACTCAAAAAGCACTTGGAGTTTTTGAAAGGAGATTTTGAAAATATGATGCAATTCTATCCTAAATGATGAATGAATTTAAAGAATTTTGAAATTGGATTTGAAAATCATATTTCATTCTTTAAATGAGTGTAAATAAGATTGATGATATAATACACTCCTGACTATGGTCATTGAATGTATTATATAATTATCATATCTAAATTCAACTCAAGAATAAAATATATTTTTGGTGCTTTTATAGAGTTTTAAAATGAAATTAATTCTCAATATATCCTGACTATGGCCATTGATATATGTATTGAATCAATTTTAGACTAAACTCTGATAAAAGAGAAGAATATTTAAAGAAAATATAATGAATTTTGAAAAGGATCCAGTGTGGATCCAGTGTTATTTTATAAAAAATAGAAATCCTAAGTTTTGTTTACATCCTGACTATGGCCATTGATGTAAATCATCAACTTAGAATTTATTACCTTTTACGAAATGGTGCACATGCCATTCGTGTTTCACCATTGTGAGATTTTAGAAAATAAAGGTAAAAAGCATAAAAAATAAGAAATTTATGATATTTACAATGCTCATTCATTTCTAATCTAGGACAGGAAATATAAATTTTCATTAAGATCTTTATTACAACACTTAAAATTGAAAATACCAATCCCAAGTAATGACAGTTTCCACATATTTCCTGCAAAACACTTGATTAGTGTAAAAAACAGAGGAGAATTGCATATATCATATTGATTTCAAAGATGCAAATTATGAGACATTCATATACCTACCTTGTGCTTAATACCTTAATGAAATAACATTGATGATCTAAGGCATGGAAGGATAGCCATTTAATGTATTTACATATAAGTACATATGTATATATATATCTATATGTACATATATATATATATGTATATACTTACACATATACATATATATACATATATATATATACATATATATATATATATATATATATATATATATATATATATATATATATATATATATATATATATATCACATGGATGTAGAATAGGTGAGTGGCGGCGATACTGAATTTTATTGTTGCAGGTTATTTGGGTGGCTGCAATGAAGACTGATAGGTATGGGTGGCCTGGAAGGTACAGGGGTGCAACAGAGAAAGTTGACAAGTGCATGCCGCAAAGTGAAGGAGATGGTGTTGTAGCAGCGTAGTGAGGTGTGAATGTGATGCTAAAGAGCACAGGTGCAGCAGAGATATAAAATGTGAGTGTAATTGCAGGAGAAGGTGACGTGCTACATGGTGTTAACAAGTGAAGGGCTTTGCTGATATGGGGCAATAAAAATGTCATTGAGAATAATACAGGAAATGGTATATTGGTTAACACATAAAATGAAGATGTTACAGACCCAACAGGATGAGTGGTAAAGCAGTGCTGTGAAGAAAAGGTGTACATGGGGATGAGGATGCAGAGTAATGTTGTGCACTTGCAACAGAAAATGTGATGGTGTGAAGGTGGGCTGGACAATGAGAGTGAACGTGGGCATGTCACAGGTGGTTGTGCTAGAGGATGCAGCAAAATCAAGTGTTTTCTAACCTAATTAGGAAGACTTGATGCCACAGTGGCCTAGGTGACAGAGTGAACCTGCTGGAGAAATGTTGATAGGGTTGTGTTATTTGTGGCAGGTGAATGGGTTGGAAGAACTACAACAGTAGCTGGTGCATGAAGAGGGTTATGAATAATGGATTTTACAGAAAAGAAAATGCAGGTGCATGAATGAACACAATGTAGAAGGTGCAGCAGACGTCATGCTTAGTGAATGTACAGATGAAACACCATATTCAGGCATATGCTGCGGATATACGTAGGCTACAACGCATTGTAGGGGGTGCTGGGCATTGAATATGTAATGTGGAAGGTGACACACCTGTGACTATGTTGTGATCATACAGGAGCATGGTTTTTATGAATGTATATGAGGATATATTGGAGTTTCAACAAACACAGGTTGTTGTAACTGTCTATGGCAGTCCTGGATTCCAAAAAAAGAAGTCTGCAAAATTGTGACACAATGTTATTAAGATCACTTGGGATGGGAAGAAAGCATACAAATTTTTGGTAACTTTGGGTACACAACCTTCTTGAATATAAGACAGACACTATGTGGTATAAATGTAAACTTCTAGGAGAGTCATTAAACTGGGAAAGATACAGGACAGCATTTGAAAACCTTCAACACTATGAGATTTTAAGTATAGATGTAAGAAAAAAAAAAAAGAAACTCCCAGAGATGCCATGACCCATCACACGCTAGCTATGTGAACAACTCTATTAAGAAGGTGGATAATTAATTTCCATAAAGCAATGTTATACCATTCTTCAAATGCCTCTTTTGATTTTTCTTATCACCTGCAAGTCAATAGGCACATTAAATGACGAATTCCTTATAATGACATATTTCACCATAACCTTTTGGGTAAGTTAATGGTGTTATATCAACTCAGATGGATCAAGCATTATAATCTAACCACTAATTCCAGCTGTAGGAACTAAAAACCCACCTTCCAATATAACACAGACATTTCAATATTTCCCCTCTGCAAAGTAGTGAACAAGTGTTGGACAAGGCTTACAACATTCGGTCCAAGAGGACCTGCTCAACCATGTATGTATTTAACAATACTTATGTTATTCAAGTCTTCATTTTCAAGCTCTAAGGTGCATCATTGAATAGATCCTTTTGTTCTGCAACACCTTCAAGACCACCATGAGACCCAATTGATGAGAGCTCATTAAAATTTTGGCATAACACCACCATCATAGGTAGTGAAAGTGTTATGCCATAGGTTTTGATATTCTGGGTTTACTAAGGTTTTAACTCTTCAGAAAAGAAAACTAACGAACAACAAGTTAGAAACAGATGTTAAATGATGGCATGTCAAGCATTATCATTCTACAATACAGGAAAATAGTAAGCGGGTGATACTTTTGATATGCATATGTATTTAACACAATTTAAGAATTTTTAATACAGAGCAAAAGCGAGTAAACAACGAGCCAGGTACAGAAGATTCTCACCTGATTTTGATGTGTTGTGATCTTGAGCCCAGGTGTATCTCAAAAGAGCTTAATCTGCTTAACAGCAAAATGACTGCTTTGTTAATCTAAATGTAACAATGAAGTGAATTGATGCTCAACAGACCTATTTGACATTCCTTGTTATAATCTTAGCAGAGCAATCTTAGCAAGATCTCGACTAGAGCAATACATAAAAGGGGCCCATCCTACCATCCCGGGGAGGAGAGAGAGAGAGCTTCTGAATGTCTAGCTTCCTGATAAAACACAATCAATTCCATGACCGACTGCCAAAAGGACTCTCATAATGGGGTATTCATACCATTTCTCTATAAAGGATTTATAGACAGAGAACGGGAGATACAAGACATACATCATGTCGTGTATGATGAATTTCAGATGGGTGGAATGCAGTAACCAAAATAACCAGCGGGGCTAAAGGAAGGATGCTGAGACGATATGGGGGTTAAGGGGATGCAACGATGGGTAATATTTTAGCAGATATGAACTGAATACAAAGGAGGATTATGCTGGATGTTGTATTAAATAAAATGCAGATGCGATGTCAATGCATGTGGGATCCGGCATCATGTAGACAAGAGAGGAAACCAATGCGAAAGAAATGCATCTAACGCCAATCGGTATCAATGTCATGATACGATCGATGATGATATTCAAATCTGATGACACATCCAGAAAAAAGCATACAAATAGATATCAGAGTATGCGACTTCGACTGAAAAAGACGATGCAACAGATTTCGTGAAGACCACACATGAGAATGCTAATGATGCCATTAAATCAAAACAGAAAATAAGCTATGCTAAAACACAAAAAAAATGGTAAATTATGCAAAAAAATGCAGAACCAAGTTACAGAAGAGAGAGATATATGTTGAAACTTATATGCTTCTTTTGATTTTGCAATAGATGGGTCGATCCTTCTCTACGCAGGTCGATCCCATCATAGCTGCATTAGGACCAAATTAAAAGAAAAGAGGAAAGGAGGTAAACCAAAGCTCTTACAAAAAAAACAAAAGAAAAGGAAATGATGGCTACTCACCGTGGTTTTGTGTTGCGGAGTGGTCAGCTTCTTTAATCAGACGGAGGAAAACCCATAAAGTAAGAAGGAGAGGAACTTACTGAAACGGGTTATGCTTCCTTGGTTGTGCTGAAAATCCGCAAGAGAGAGAAAAGCTTCTTTGGCCACCCAGAGGGGGATGAGATAACGAAGAGATGAAGAAGGGAACAAGAGAACGTAGAAAAATGGATCGAGAGGATGAAGAAGGATGCGGGGGGTAGAAGATGGATCGAAGGGGCTTGGAGGGTTCCTCTTAAAGGAAAAATGGATGGTTCGAGAGAGGAATTCATTAAGGATAGAAGGTTGATGGAAGAAGAGGTTGTTGAGGATCGACGATGTTGAATCAAGAGAGGGGATGCGCGGGAGTAAACCGTTGGCATTTTTTTCTTTTTTCCAAAAAGAGGTCTGTTTAAAAGAAACTTTTTATAAAATGGTTAAAAATGAAATTTTTAGTAAAAAACTTTAAAAAGCTTTAAAACCATTTTTTTTCTCGTAGTTTTTCCATTTTTTTTGGTTTTTGTGTTATTTTTCATTTTTTGCATTTTTAGAATAAAATCCTAAAGTTTTACGAGAAGACAAAGATTAAAACTATTTTTTTGTATTTTTGCAAAATATTTACAAAAGGGAATTTTTCTGAGAACTCAAGGCGATTTTTGGGAAAATTTCTTCAGAAAATGGGTTTATATCCGTATTTTTAAGAATTATTTGAGGTTTACAACCTCGAACTGAGAAATATAGGGTTGTGGATCCAACAGGATGCCTGATAAATTACCCGAGCCATTCAAAACCATTTATTGGTATTTTTGTAATTTTAATTTGGAATTTGGACAACGAGGCTCAGTATTTGGATTTAAAACACTGGGTTTGGATCTGGAATTGAATTTGAGTATATCAATATGGAATTTAATCCAGAAAATCTGAAAAAATGATTGAAATTTAGCTTTGGTTTTCTCAGAAAATGGAACCAGGGGCAAAAAGGTCATTTTTTCCAAGCTTTGAAAAATTTGGGGTGTTCACACATCCACTGAGTTTTTATTTTTCTTTTCGATTCAGAGGTTTTATTGGCACCACAATTACCATAATCCTGCATCGTCGTATTTGTTTCAACATTACTATTGCAAGTTTTTCTGTATTTGTTCCTCAACATCCTGTGCTAATAATCCATGGTTGTGGCGTTTCTTCCCCTTTTGGTGTTTCCTCTGTTCATGATCTTCTTAGCGACAAAAGAATTCCATCCTCTATAAATACTGGGATGCTATCTACAATGCCATGGATGTCAATCGACTCTAAACATGCTTTGGTTGCTGTGACCATATATTTCTCTCCTCCATCTGCTATTACCCAAGCTACAACAATACCTCCAATATAAGATTTGTACACCTGTGTAGCTTTGCTTCATTCCCATGCATATTATATATTACATACATGTCATCACTTCTTTCATATTGCTGCACTTCTGCACTTGTACATTGTTCCCTGCACATCTACTACCCAGCTATTCAATCCTTTGTCATAGTCCTTGTGATTTTAGTTTAGGCCCTCTGCATCGGGTTCACTCTGCATTTGCCATTGTAATATGAGTTTTTCTGTGTTTTGAATTTTGTTCTCTCTATTTGATCTCTTTCTCGTTGGCTTCATTATATTAGTTACATTTTTTTGCATATTCTATGTCATTAACACTTCTGAAAAATTGTTTTATTATTTTGTTAGTATATGGATTTTCTACATCATCATATCATCCTCACCTCACATGCACTTTATCAAACTACTACACTTTCACTTCATGCATTTGTATTCATGCACTTCAACAGCCATTCAAGCTTTGACATCTTTTACGAAACAGTATTCTGGGCATCAGAACGAAGATATTGAAGCTTGTGTTTTAAAAGATACAGTTACCAGATGGGTTATGGTATGAGTCTTGGGATGTATGCTTCACCTATGGCATATGGTTTGGAGTTGAGGGGCTAGTGGCTGGTGGCATGACCTATCAAAATTGCCCTGGGATTCACAAAGCATGTGAATTTTTGTTATCAAAATAACTAGCATCTGGAGGTTGGGGTGAGAGTTACCTTTCATGCCAGGATAAGGTATACACGAACCTCAAGGGGAACCACTCACATTTGGTCAACACAGCATGGGCTACGCTTGCACTGATTGATGCTGGACAGGCTGAGAGGGATCCAAAGCTTCTGGATCGTGCATCAAGAGTACTAATTAATGGTCAAAGGGATAATGATGATTTCCCCCAGCAGGAAATTGTGGGTGTTTTAAACAGAAATTGCATGATAAAGTCATTCTACATATCGGATATGCATCATCTGCCCAGCACATCACCCAATACTTACAGTTTGTGCACAAACACAACAAATTAGGCATCCTACAATATGGTTGATTGAGTGGGCATCTGAACCTCAAGATAAAGACTTGGAACTTTTTCCAAGTCATGTAATATTGCAAGGCTTTCTTCATTTAACTGTTGGATCTAGCTTTTGTTTCAACTGTAATAGCTTGTTTTTTATTTACTCATGGAGATGAGGTCATTCAAAAGGTCCAAAAGTGGCTACCATATAGAAGATAGAATTCTGGTCCATGGCAATGCAACTGGTCCATTGGCTGTTATGCTTTGTGTCTTCAAAATGTTAAGTTGATAAATGATTGTTCAAGGGTTTGTCGAGCCCAGAGTAGGTGAAGGTAAAGAGTTTGTGGTCTCGGTTGACTTGCCATATGAATTTTATACAAATATATTAGTCTGTCATATCACCAGCCCAAGCCTAGTAGAGCACCTTCATTTGCTTCACTTCACTGCATTTTGTCAACCTGTTGTATCTCCACTTTCTGCACATTCTTTGCATTTCAGTTTCATAAGCAGATCTAGTCAGGTATTGTCTTCATTAGCTTACTGTGTTGAGGAAATGGTTGCATCTTCTATACAGTCTTGCATTGCCTGCCCGGTTATGATATATTTAAACACCACTGAGAATATGTGGTCATGGTTTGATAGATGTACTCTTGTGTCTTAGCACTTGTATGAAGTGCTATATAACCACCATCTTTAACCTCTGACTCAGTCCACAACATCATATGCGTCCTCTTTCTGTCAATGCACCACATACATGTTTCCCATCAGTTTGCTGCATAGTTAGGCATATATTTTTTGCAGCATCTTTTCACTAGCACATTGTCCAATGCACTTTACCTCCCATGTTGCATATGCACATGTATTTTCTTACTAACATAGGCATTATACTTAAATGCATATGCGCATGCATTTTTCATTTAGCATAAGCATAGTGCTTAGGAACATGCATATGTACTCTTCATTTAGCATGAGCATGGCATTTTCCATTTTTTTCTCTACATTTTGCTCTTTTTGCCTTTTGCTAACTCATATTTTTAGGAAAAGCTTAGAAGATATTGATTTCCTTCCTAGATTAGGAATTTTATAATTTTAATTTCAATTTAGGACTATAGTAATTTGATATTAACGAGAATTTCTACTTTTCAGCTTAGAATAGAATGTATGAGCATATAATTCTTATAATTGCTTGTGACATCTCATTTTATCTTAATTTTTATTTCAAAAATTTACAATGGTGGAACACGAATGACACATGCACCTTTCTAATAAGAGGTAAATAACCCTAAATAAATTATTCACATTTATGGCCATAGTCAAAATGTGAACAATACCTAGGATTTTTATCTTTTATGGAATAACACTTGATTTCCATCATATTTTTCTAAATATCTTTTCTTCCTCTCAAAATTTAAAATATAAATTAACTTGAGATATATTTTTGGCCATGGTCATGGGTATATTAAAGGTTAATTTTATTTTAAATCCTATAAAGGCACAAAAATTTATTTTATTCTTTATTAGAATTTAAATATAGATTATATTATAATGTATTTGTGACCATAGTCATGAATGTATTATAATTGAATCTTATTTCAATTCTATTAAGGAATAAAATTTGCTTTCAAATTCCAATCTTTAAATTCTTTCAAAGCATTCATCATTTAGGATAGAATTGCATTCTTTTTCAAATTATTTCAAATCATCTTCAAAATTCCAAGTGATTTTTGAAATAAATCTTCAAAAACACAATTTTCATTTCTAAAATTCAAAATCATTTTGAAACTTCATTTACAAATTCAAATTCATCTTTTATTCAAATTCCAACTTTCAATTCCTATTTTTGAATTTCACCTTCTTGAATTTCATATTTTAAAACCTTGAATTTCATTTCAAATTCAAATGTTAAGTTCAAATTCTTCATTTCTTTTCAAAATTCCAAATTTCTAATTCTATTTTCATTACAAATTTAGATTTTAAATTCTGAACTTTTCTCAATTCAATTTCAGTCTCAAATCATTTCTGATTTCAAATCCTATTCTTAATTTCAAAATCCAATTTCAAAGTTTATTTTAAAGTTCTAAGTTTTCAATTCCTAAAATTCATTTTTTAAATTCCAAATTCAATTTCACATTCAAATTCTGATTCCAATTTCCAAATTCATTTCCAAGTTTAAAGTTAAATTTCAAAATCAATTCGGAGTTCCAATTCGAATTTTCAAATCAAATTCCGAGTTCAACTCTGATTTCAAACATCAAATCAATTCCAAAGTCTCAATTTGAATCCAATTTCCATTCCAACTTTTAAACTTCAAATTCCAACTCCTAAATTCAAATTCCAATTTCAAAAGTCATATTTCAATTAGACTTCAATTCTAAATCTCAATTTCAAATTTAGCAATTTCAAAGCTCTGAATCCAGTCTTTCTTCTTCAAAATTCACTCTTTTCCATAATTCATTTTCGATTTCAAATCTTCCTTTTCAATTCAAATTTCAATTTCAAAAACTCTCAAAATCTCAAATTCTAATTCAACCTTTGATTTCAGTTGCAATTTCAACTTCTAAATTTTAAATTCCCTTTTCAAATCCCAAATTCATTTCAGATCCAAGTTTGGATTTAAAATTTTAATCTTTCGAATCAAGTTCAATTTCTGAACCACTTCTTCAAAGATATTTTTAAACTTGTTTCAAAATCACTTGGAACATCCAAATTTCTGAAATACTTCCAAAGCATGCATCATATTCCAAACCATCATTTTCAAAATTCATTGCATAAGCATAACTCATTGTGTATTTAGGATTTTTGAATAATCATTTAGACAAATTTTGGCAAAGCAAAAAGGCATTGATTTGATCCTTGGTTTATTTACCCTTGGTAAAGGCGCCAGGATCAGTTGAATCTCGTACCGACGAGTGAATTCCGTCTCTTCATTTTTTTTGCAAATTTTCAAAACGGAGGCGAGTTAATTTTTCAAAACATCTTTTTCAAATAAAGGTCAAGTGAGACCTTGCAAAGAGTTTCCTTCATTTTTTCTTTCTCTTCTCTCTCTCTTTCTTTCTTTTTCCCCTTCAAAAGGGGGAAAAGGCTGAAAGAAAAAGAAGGAAAGAAAGAAAAAGATTTTTTTTTTGCAACGATCACATATTCTCATTGCATCTTCATAGCAAAATCTGGTTTATACCTATACAAATCCAGTTAGTATACCATATATATTTCCACCTTATATACATCATAAGTATTTTTTGTCCCCTTTCATCATAATATATATATACTTCTACATTTAGCACAAGCATCATACTTAGGTAGATGCATGTACATTCTTTCATGTGCATAAGTATAACACATAGGCAATATATATGCATTTCTTCATTAGCATATGCATAGCACTTAGGCCTATGCATATGCATCCTTCATCAACATAACCATATGCATGTTAGTTTTAACATGGCATTTTCCATTTTCTTCCATAATTTGCATTGTTGCCCTGTGCTAATTCATATTTGCAGGAGAAGCTTGGAAGATGCTGATTTCCTTTCCTAGATTAGGAATTTTGATATTTCAATTTTAATAAAAGACTGTAATAATTTGATATTAATGAAAATTTCTACTTTTCAGTTTAGAATAGAATGTATGAGCATGTAGTTCTCATAATTGCTTGTGACATTTATTTTTATTTCAAAAATTCACAATGGTGATACACGAATGACACGTGCACCTTTCTAATAAGAAGTAAATAACCCTAAGTAAATGAATCACATTTATGGCCATAGTCAAAATGTGAACAATACTTAGCATTTTTATCTATTATAGAATAACATTTGATCTTCATCATATTTTTTTGAAATACTCTTTTCTTTCTCAATCAAAATTTAAGATATAAATTAACTTAAGATATATTTGTGGCCATAATCATGGATATATTAAAAGTTAATTTTATTTTAAATCCTATAAAGGCACAAAAATTTATTTTATTCTTTATTAGAATTTAGATATAGATTAGATTATAATATGTTTGTAACTATAGTCATGGATGTATTATAATTTAATCTTATTTCAATTCTATTAAAGAATGAAATTTGCTTTTAAATTTCAATCTTTAAATTCTTTTAAAGCATCCATCATTTAGAATAGAATTGCATTCTTTTCCAAATTATTTTCAAGTTATTTTTCAATTCCAAGTGATTTTTGAAATAAACTTTCAAAATACAACTTTTATTTTTAAAAATTCAAAAATCATTTTTAACATCCATTTATAAATTCAGATTTATCCCTTTTTCAATTCCATTCAGTTTTTAAAATCCTATTTCAAATTCTAATTCTTACTTTTGAACTTCATATTTCTGAATTCCATATTCTAACTTTGAAATTCATCTCAAATTCAAATATTAAAGTTCAAATTCTTTATTTCCATTTCAAAAATCCAAAATCTTCAAATTCTATATCCAATTTCAAAATTCTGAGTTTTAATTTCCAATTCAACTCTAAATTAAATTTATTTTGAAATTCTAAATCCAATTTTGAGATTTACTTTGAATTTTTAAATCAATTTTCAAATTCAATTCTGATTTCAAGTGCCAAGTCCAATTTCAAATCCTAACTTCAATTTCAAAATCCAATCTCAAAGTTTATTTTCAAGATTCCAAAATTTCAATTCCTAAATTCAATTTTAAATTCCCATTTCAAAGTCAGATTTCAATTAGACTTCAATTCTAAATCTCAATTTCAATTTTTTTAATTTTAAAATTCTATTTCAATTTCAAAATTCTGATTTCAAAGCTCCAAATCCAGTCTTTATTCTTCAAATTTTACTCTTTTCAAAATTTCATTTTTGATTTCAAATCTTCCTGTTCAATTCAAATTTTAATTTCAAAAACTATAAAAAATCTCAAAATTCTATTTCAATATTTGATCTTAGTTACAATTTCACCTTACAAATTTCAAATTTTCTTTTCAAATCTCAAATTCATTTCAGATCTAAGTTTGGATTTAAAATTTTCTGCAAAATTTCAAAAATGGAGGTGAGTAAATTTTTCAAAATCTTTTTCAAAGAATGGTCAAGTGAGACCTTGCAAAAGAGTTTCTTTCCTTCTTTCTCTTCTTTCTTTCTCCCCTCAAAAGGAAGAAGGAAAAAGAAAAAGGAAAGGAAAGAAAAAATTTTGCAACGATCACAGTGGCTTAAGATGGGGTTGGAGAACAGAGTCTATGAAGGTATCACCCTTGTCAAGAACAATCAAGATTCAACAAAGAAGGCAAACTTCACCCTCTCTGCCACCTCTTGCAACAAAGGTAGCAAGGACAACCATGCAGGTCAGAAGGAGAAGTCTTCCAAGCAGAACGACAAACCTGTTCAATCCAGCTTTCAGCAGAAAGAAAAGATAAAGCATGATGGTTGGGGTAACGATCGCAAGTTCACTCCTCTAGAGCAGTCACTCGACGAAGTCCTTGAGTATATGCTGACCAAGGAATTAGTAAAGCTCCCAAGAGCCACTGACCCTCCCACGATCATGGGAAGATTCATGAATCAGTTCTGTAAATTCTATCGGGCAGTAAGACACGACATTGACCACCGCTTCATCTTCAAGAACATCATTCAAGACTGCATCGATAAGAATCTTCTCATTGAAGATAAAGAAGACACCAATCAGCCGTCCTGACCGAGTTTTTTTCCGATGATTCAAGACACTGACAATTCCAGTGCTTTCTCATTTCTATCATTTTGAAGGGATGATGTGATCCTGTTTCCTTTCCTTGATTTGTGTAAACACCCTAAATTTTCACTCACCTCCCTGACACTTCCATCAGTCACTACAATTGGTTCTCAAGAGAGCACTAAAGGGTAAAATGGTCATTTTTTGAGATTGGACCTTGCAGAAAGTCCAAAATTCACTCTCAAATCTCCAAATTTCTCTATTTTATATGCAAATCACAAATTTTCAAAGTTTTACTCTTGACAAAAGACTGGAATCTCCCATTCCTGGTTCAGGATTGCATTTTATAAGACATGTCTTTGCATATCATCGCATGAGCATTTCATATCACTTCACTGCACAACATGTCATTTCGAGATCCAGAATTCCTGATTTTCAAAATTACCAATCCCGATTCGAATTTTAACTCTTTCAAAATTGATTTTTTCTTTTTTACCCCTGGGTTTTTAAAATTGCCAATTCTTCCCATTTTAACCCCCAGGACTCCGAATTACAAAAGTTTTCTCAGGAAAAACAATCTGGATAGTTTTAAATGTTGATTTTTAAAATGTCGTCAGTTGGAAAGAAGGGGACGCAACTTTAAATTTAGAAGATTTTATTTCAAAACTTTTTGCAAAAAGACTTTTAATTTCTTTACAAAACCTCTATATATTTTTTTATATATATTTTGCTCTGAAGGACCATTTTCCTTCTAAATTTTTGAAATTAAGTCAAATTTTACTTCGTATTTTCTAACTAGCCTATTATTATAAAAATTCTAAAAGAATTTATTTATTTTGATTTTGCTTTTTATTTCAAATAACGACCTGACATGGGACCCGCCTTGAAGTGGTGTCACACTCAAATTCCTAGGTATTTCTCTTATTTTCAAGCGGGACCCACCCAGAGGTGGCACCAATTTATAAAATCCTCTCTTCAATTTTCAGTTTTATTTATTTTATAAAATAAACCAGTGGACCCATGCATAGGTAGAGCCACACCCGAACTCCTTTGCAAAGAAAATCAAAATAAAACTTTATTTCAAATTTTTTTTATTTCGGTTGAGGTGACGCCACCCTAAAACACCTGTTTTACCTATTTTTTTATCACTTTTCAGCCCCCCAAATAGCACCACCGTGAAACCCTAAAAATTTCATTTTACTTAAGTTTTTGAACTCAAAAACTTCTTCAGAAAAGAATTTCGTCCTCTTCCAAAAAATGTGGTGAGTTTTCAAAATTTTTCAAAAGTTTGTTCGAAGATTTTCAAATGCTTTCAAAATTCGATTGAAAATTTTCAAAAACGCTGATCTTTCGTGAAAACCTCTGAAAATCTTTAAAAGGAAACCCAAATGATTGCAAAAGGATCCCGATTTGGAACTCTGGCTTCTCCTATCTCTCAAACTCCCCTGTTTCCTCTAGTTGTTTTGGAGACTTTCTTTGCAAAAACCCTCTTAGACAATCTGGGGATCTGTGCAAGCTTCTGCCTTTAACAACTATCAACCGAGCAGTTCAAGAAGGTTGATCCGATCAGAAGAGTGTGCCAGAGAATCAACATCCAGGAGGCATCCAGCTCGAGTGATTAGGTGAGAAATCATCTTACATTGGTAACTCTAGTGATTTATGCATCAAACTCATATCATATATACTGCAGATCCATTGCATTTGATGATGTGGTTTGCATCCTTGTTTATCTAAATGCATTGAGAATCGATGATGCCTCGCAATGGCATTGTCGATTCGTTTGAACATCGTATTTTGATTAAATTATTATTTTCCCCTAAGATTTTATTAGATTTATTTCAGCATCATAAATATTCTGGAATGACGTTTTCATTTTCAACTCACTGTTTTCATGTTCGTGTCCAGGTTACCCCACATTGTGCATCATCGATTGCATCATTGTTTAAGAAAATCATTTTACAAAAAAAAAAACTGTTTTTATCAATGTTTCCGTCAATGCCAATGCAGTGAACAAAATTTCATGTGTCATTGTTGGTAGTCTATTCATTTCCGTGTATCTGTCCTGATTTTCTTATAAGTTTTACTTAATATTAATTCCAATTTTTCTGCATATCATTGGGCTACATATGTTCATATGGTTTTGATGATAGTGTTTGCATATCATATCATGGGTCAAACGATGTCGAGGTGGATCTATCGTACAATGAATAGTGCCCTTAAATCAAGCACAACATCTTTTATTTGGCTTAAACATTCCTTATTTATACATAACCTATAAGTTATTGTCCATTTGCATTCAGTTCATCAATTCCATTGCATATTTTGCATTTTTTTTTCTTTTATTCTCTAATGGCATCATCCCTTTGCATATGCCTCATATTGTACATTACTTTCCATCTCCTATATCTATCGTAAGTCCAAAATTTTATTTTTTACTGTGTATCTGTCTTGTTGGGGGTATATCCATCACTATTTGTCACTGTACCAAGGGTTAATATTACTTACCCCTTTTGCCCCATGATTTCTTAAATTCTGTCATATAAATTGTATGTTAGTATTCTCATTTTTCTTTATTGCATCTCACTTCTGCTGTTTAACAACTATTGCAGGAAATTAAACATTTGGTATTGTTTAGCGCAATTATTTCATATAGTTGTTTCTTATTTAAAAGCTCTTCCATATGCCTTCTATTGTTGTGAAACTGCAAAGAGCGTCAAGCATATCTATTGTCTAAATATGAAGTTGGACATTGGCTCATAACAGTGGGTCTAAAAAAAATATATATTTGGCAAAGCTCATGTATCACTTGAATATTACTCACATACTATCCAAAATTCCATATTTGGCCATTCTAGTATATTCTGTGACCTTGTAGCTATGGCATTTCATCATTCTTCCTCAAATCTCTTGATGCTATTGTTTGTATACTGTTTTCATATAGCTAGTATTCGCAACACACTTCCTTTGTAAAATCATGTGGTCACCTTATACTAATATTTAGCTACAGTAACCATTCTTCTGTGTATATTTGCAGCATGCATGCTGGTCATCATCCACTATTTTGCATTTTTTTTATTACTATTATCCCCTGTATATTGTCTTTTGCATCTACTCTATATCTTGTTTACTGATTTATTCATCATAACATTCATCTAGTTATTAGGTATAAGCTCATTATTACTAATCTGTGTATTTATAACTCAACATCTCATTATAGCATTTAATAACCATTATCATTTAACTTCTGTTTTGGTAACATTCATTACCATTTAGGCCATATCTACCGACCTATACATATTCATTGCTACCTTTATGCATATTCCATAGCATGTTTATGTATTTCCAATCATATGCATTCCCGTGTATTACATCTCTTTCCTGTACATTGCCTTTTGTATATTACATATATAAATTTGAATATTATATACTTTTTCCATTATAAGAATATAGGTATATATATATATATATATATATATATATATATATATATATATATATATATATATATATACATATACCCTCATGTACATTTTGTTTTGCATAAGTATTTAGGCGCATATAGGTGTACCTTCATCATTTAGCTAAATATGGCATTTAGATGTTTCATATGTATTCTGTTCACATTTTGGACATCATAATTCAAGCATTATCATTGGTGCATTGTCATTAAACCTTCGATCCTTTCTTTGTATATTGTACTTCTTGTGCCAATTCTCATTTGCAGGAAAAGTCTGGAAGATGTTCATTCTTTGGATTCTCTCTTTTCTCAATTTTTTGTCATTTTGCTTTATGTCAGCAATGTAACAATCAAATGTAATATTGGAATAACACTTATTTTACTGCCTAGATTAGGATGCATGTCATATAGTTTGAAATTCTGCGATATCATGATTATGTGATTCATGCATTTTATTTTGGAAATCACTATGGATGTACACAAATGGCACATGCACCAACTCTTAGGGAGTTGATGAACTCGGTGGAGTCCATATTTACGGCCCTAGTCGGAATATGAATAAGACCCAGATTCAGCATCTTCCTACTAGTCACACCGAGCCTACACTCTTAGGCTATCTTCCAAAATTCACTGCATATCTTCAATATTTACAAAATATTTTAGAATTAACTAAGTAAATTACAAGCATATATACGGCCATAGTCAAAATATGTGGTAATCTTACCTTAGTTTAATCTTAAAATTGCATATGTTTCCTGAAAAGATACTTTCATAAAAAGACATTCATTCATTCAGGACAGTTCACATCATGAAATCACATGCATTTCTCTTTTTCAAGGAAATCGATTTCTCAAGATGCTCTGAAAATGTTTTCAAAGATTGATTTTCCCAAGCTAAATTTTCCCCTGATTTTCCCAGAAAATATTTCTTAACTTAGGATGCATTTCCAAATTTTCAAATGAAACTTTCCATCATTTTCCAGAGTTTAATCGATTTCCAATTTCTCAAGGCTAAGATTTTCTGAATTTCAAGTTGCTAAGATTTGATTTTTTTTCTAAAAAGAGATTCCCTGTGGATCTTCAATCATTTTCCAACAAAAATTTTCAAAGTTGGGGTCTTCCTGACAAACATTTTCCCTTCAAGTGTTTGCCTTTTCTCAAGAACTCTTTCCATTTTCCAAGGATTTTCATCCATTCATGATTTTCCCAACTCTTTATAAACTTCCTTGAGATTTTAAATCCTTTCCTCAGGGTTTTCTTGAGAAAATGATTTCCATCGTTAAACATTTTCCAACTCCAAAATATTTTCCAAGCATACATCATGTTTTCCAACCTACATTTTATAAAATTTCATAGCACATGCCTGAATTCTCTGTGCATTTAGGATATAACATAATTTTGATGATTTAACTAATCCAAGCACACATTTGGTCCTTGGTTCGATTACCCCTGGTAAAGGCGCCAGGAACGGTCGAACCTCGTACCGACAGGTCGAGTCCCATTCCACGAAATATTTCCTGCTATTTTCAAAATGGAGGCAAGTATTTTAAAACAATTTTCAAACTCTGGTCAAGTTTGACTCGCAGAAACGTTTTTCCCTCTCTCTCGTAGGGAAAGGAAAAATTTTGCGACGATAACAGGTTTGGCGACCAAGATGGGACTGTATTTGTCTGATAAAAAATATGCTTGACTTAGTTCAATTATCAAAATTGTATTCTCAAAATGTCAGCTCTTTTGCTTTCTGATATCATGCGAACCTAGGAGCCTAAATTCTAACCCAACTGACATTCACTGCATATAGCCTAGGTATGATTTGGTAGGACCAGATTGATGAGATATTTTCATGCTCACATAGACTTAGGTCTAAACACAACTCTCCTCAATTTAGGATTTGAATGCAAACAATGTATGCTTCTTCAAAAAATTTCAAAAATCTATCTCTCTAGGACTTAGAGCCCTCTATTTCTTGCATGTGATCATTTTTTCCAAACCACCCTACCTATCTTTACCCGGTCTTCACGTTGCTGGGCTATCTTCCAGAACCCTAGTTCAGGATAGAGCCTCACAACTGGGCCACTTATTTGGGTTGACGCTCCCCTACCACGTACTAAGGGCCACAGTCCGAAGTATATAGATAGGCGCTCAAGGATGTTGGAAAACCTTACCTTAGAACCGGAGTTGAAATTCTATGCCACGTACTTCGGGTCTCAACTCAAGTATATCAGCATAACTGGATTGAACAAAGATGATCTGAACTTAGAGTCAGGATTAGGGTCCTACAACTGCTTTTCAAAATGATGCATCTAGAGTCATCCTTTTAGGGAATGTTGTATGTGCATGAATGTATGTGCAGGATGTGATTGTATGTACCTTATTTCCTCAATTTCTCATATTTTCCAAATTTTCCCAAAATATTAGACCATTTTTAAAATATCCTTATTTTTTCTATCTTTCATAAAATATTTCTCTTATTTTCTCCAAACCCTGGACGATTTTCCCAAATCATCTGATTTCTCTCAAAACTCCAGATGATTTTTCATTCTCCCATTCCACTGGATCTCGAATTTTCTACCTCATTTTTATCCTGCCTACAATTTTTAAAAATTCTTGTATTTTTTAAGTCTGATTCTGAGTCTGTCTCTATTTTTCAGTTTGATGCCATCCAGTCAAATCGATCCTATCTTTCCTGAAGGTCACATCTCCTACGAGGTGCGACAGAGTCATCCTGAACATCGAGCTCTTAGCATCGAATCTTTCATTCCCCGGTGGTATTACTTATGGCACAAAAGCTTTTCTCACATGTTTCCGGACTATGTGAGCGAGTGCGGATTGGAACTGGCGTCAACAATCGGAAAGCAGACCATCAATGGCAACCTGATCCATGCAAAGGCAGAGCGATGGAATCCATGAACCTGTACTTTCTGGTTCCCATGGGGAGAGATGACCCTTTTAATGGATGAATTTTTAGAGATTATGGGATTACCAGAACCAGTTGATCAACCAGGAGATCCGTTGGAGCATCAATTTCTGATCAATGTTAAGGGTTTGGACCCTCAAGATGCTTTAGCTCGTATGACAGGCCGCCGATCTTGGCCCCTCATCCAGATGGATGGGAATGAATATGTCAATCTACTTGAGTTATACCGTCAGTACAAGATCTTCGTCGAAGTCAGCTCACTATCAAGGATTGCTAGAGAAAGAATTTAGAACGCAATGGTTCTATGCACTGTAGGATTAGCCCTCTTCCCAGATGAACAAAACTATATGGATATCAGAATAATCCAGCTCATGAGAAGATGCGGAAGTTGACAGACCAACCGTCTCTCCATAGCCATGGCAACGCTCGCTTTCCTATATCGGGGTTTGACTCATTTTTCACTTGGAGAGTCTATTCTCGTCGAAGGTTGTATCTACGCACTTCAATCCTGGTTCTTCCAGCACATTCCAGCCCGAGAAAATTCTTTCAGATACAATGGTCAGAAGCTCCTTTCAGTGGCGCAATATTGATCCATGATCGACAACATTCAAGAATATGACATCGTCTGAGACTACTTTGATCGACAATTATCTCCTCCGAGATTCACATATGCTTATGGCAAGCAGTTCAAGTTGCTGGGACCATTCTTCTGCACTTACTATCAACTAGAGCGATGTGTTCGGTAGTTCTCCCAGAGACAGCAGTACATTGAAGCTAGACTACTATCAGGGGCTATGGAAGAATTTGATATCACTTCCGCACAATGGTCTGGGGCATATCATTATGCCCGCTACGGCTGGGACTCCTTTGTTACTCTTAAATTCTTTCCTGGTCCTAAAGTGTCTGCCAACTGTCATGAATGGTGGCAAATCGTTTGTCCTCCACCTCTTTGTCAAGATCAATAAAATCATATTTTTCTCATTCCAATAAAATTTTCTCTCTTTCTATCATGGTTTGACGACCTCACCTAGGTAACAAGGCACATTTTTCGTTGTTTATTTCCCTTGCAAGGAATGACAACACAATAGTCGTAATTCCTGCAATGACTCAATCCCTAGTAATGGGATACTTTTCCAAATTGTCTACCATAATTACAGCAAATATTTCTTCCAAGAAACAAATTCCCTCAGAATCTAATCGGGTCTTTGTTCTGCAGAGAGCATTTGTAGCATTTAATGGTTCAGACAAGATCAGGAAGGAAAACATCATCTCAGTACTCATTAGCTTCAGAAGAAGAGATGGACTCCCCGCGTTCAGTCAGAAGCCAGGGTCAACAAGAGGACGATGGCATAGATCCGCAGATGTATGTCATGTTCCAGAAGATGATGAACAAAATGATGAGCGAGCAGGCCGAGACCAGTTCAGAGAAGAATCCATTTAGGCAAAAGTTCCATGGTCACAAGGCTAAGAAATCCATAAAGACTTCCAAGAAGCAGGTTCAGCCAGAAGAAATCTTGAGTGAAACAAAATCAGCGGAAGACACCGATGAAGAATATGAGGTGCCCCCAACATTTCAGAAAGATGGTCGGAAGCAAAGGGGTGCCCGCAAACTAAAAATTCAGGTCATAGAAGATCCACTACAAGCACAACTCAAGGAAATGGCTAGAGTTGTCAAAGATTTACAAGCTCGGGACAAGGGCAAGAAAGTCTTCACTAGCGAGGACTTCTACGATGGCTTAGAAGGGGATGATGATCTCGAAAATCTTCCCCGTAAATTCATCAAATTTGACGGTTCTGGCGACCCCAAAGCACATCTCACCATGTTTTTCGCTGAATGCTCTAGGTTCAAGAGGGACAACAGAGCACTATTTCTATGCTTCGCCCATAGCTTGGAAGGAGTTGCAGCTAAATGATATGCTGAACATATCAATCCCATCGAGCTCAAGGAGTTTGATAAAGTTGTGAATCTATTTATTGAACACTTTTTGTTCAACACAGAGGCGCTCCCAACATTAAGCCATCTCTGCAATCTAAGGCAGAATGAAAATGAAAAGGCAAGGGATTTCATTCATATATAGAGGTCAGCTTGCAACAAAATGAGGGACCCCATATCAGAGAGGCATGCTTTATCCCTGATCCTCAACAATTTTTCGCAACCTCTGAGAGGATTAATCTCCACTGCGCCATCCAGAACTTTTATCGAGCTAACTAAACGAGCCGAATGGCTCAAGCTAAACATGGAGAATGGAGTCTATGAGGGCTTCACGTTTTCTAAAAATAACCACCAGGGTGAGCAGAAAAAGAAAACACATTTCACTTACTCTGCCAGCAATAATAGTCGAAATCATTATAAAGGGAAGAAGAAAGATTAATGTTACGGCACAGGCAATCCCAACAGCAAAAGTGATAAAAAAGGGAAGCCTGCTCCCCAATACAACAAGCCCCCTCAGCAAGATTAAGGGCCAAAACTGCATGAAAAGACCAAGCATGAAGGATGGAGCTATAACAGAAAATTCACTCCTCTCGACCAATCACTCGAAGATGTGCTTGAGTACATGCTGTCAAAGGAAATGATCAAATTGCCTAGACTGGTCAATCCCCCTATGCCTATAGGAAAATGGAAAGAACAATTATGCAAGTTTCACAGGACAGTGGGACACAACACGGAGAACTGCTTCATTCTCAAGAATATTGTTCAGGACTACCTTGATAAAAATCTCTTTGTGGAAGGAGATGAAGAAGAAAAGATGGATATTCTAAATCAGCCATTTCCTCCGCACACCACAACAGTGATCACTGAACAACCTTTTCAGCCTCAGGATCACATAACTCCATGTTCAGAACAAGACATCCAAGTGCAACATCAAGTTCTCATGCTACATCAAGCACAACCCGACAGTGAAAAGAAAATGAACCTTATCTCAACCATTAGCAAGCTGAAAGTATCTGCAAAACCCTTAAGGACATCCCTTAAGAAAGCAAAAGGGATTCCTGAATTCCTTAAACAGTTTATCAAGCCCGTGCCAGAAAAGAAAGAAATGTCAACTCAAAAGCCACTAACTGCTTTGTCGAATGTTTCAATTTTAGACTTAGCTAAAAACTCTTGCAAGCACCAATAAGTACTGGACGATTTACTTAGAAAGATTAAAGTTAAGCCCAGTACCATGCCTGAAGACATGGCTCAAATTATAAATTCGGCCATGACGAATGCGCCAATCACCTTCTCAGACAAAGACCTTCCAAAGCCTCACACTTTCTATAACAATGCCCTGTACATCGTTGTTTGAGCAAGGGGAATGACAGTACCCCATGTGCTAGTTGATGGAGGCAGTAGCCTCAACATATGTCCCGAGATGACAGCGAAGGCACTAGGCATCAAGGAGGAAGAGTACATTCCAGATCCTATCACCATATATGGATTCGACAACCATGGTCAAACAGCAAAATAAAAGATCTTCTTAGAAGTGTTTATCAATTACTCAGTGCATTCAGTGCTCTTTCATGTGGTTAATGTACCACCCACCTATAATATGCTTCTCGGAAGACCCTGGATCCACAATACAAATGCGGTGCCTTCCACTCTTCATCAGTGTATAAAGTGTTCCAAAGGTGGGATGATCACAATGGTATTGGGAGAGGACCCAGAAGAAAGGCTCCTGCAGCCCATGATTCCTAGACCCGCATTCACTGCAAATATCCCTAGCATCAGGGAAAGAGAAGAAGTCAGTCTTGGAGAGAGTCTAGAAATACTCTAGACATCAGAGCCACCCATGCATATTGTAGCCATGACCTGATGGAGAGGTCCTCAGTTCTTCAAGATCAGAGGACGACTCGACTACAGCACTCTCAGAAATCACTCGTTGTTTCCTCAATTCATGAAAGCAAAGAAAGGATTTGATCTGCTTCTGAAACATGGCTACCAACCTTTCAAAGGCTTGGGCAAAAAAGAAGATGGCCGCATTGAACCAATGATTTCAAAGCATCATCATTACAGAACAGGACTAGGAGTTTCTAGCAAAGGCTCACAAAAGAAGACTGTTTTTGTCAAGAGGGCACATTGAGAACCATTTTTGTATTTTCTTTCTATTCTTTTCAAAATAAATGTCTCATTTCATCAATGTATTTGATCAATTCAAAATCAATAAAATTTCAAGTTTCTTTGTCTATCTGGATGTCATTTATCTCTTTACTCTATCTCCTCATTTCACAATTTCATTGTCATTTTATTCATGATTCTTTTCAAACGCTATTTGTATTATGATGGGCGATTTTTCCTGAATCAAGTTTCTTCTCCAAATTTCAGAATGCATTCTCGAGCAATCAAGAAGCTCATTCTCAATCCAAGGCTTTTCAGAAGTTGACAACAATTCACCGAATCAAAGCCAGCACAGAAGATGGCAAATTTATAAAGCAGTCAAGTGAGTATGTAGAATTCGATCAGTCTCTTCAAGAATTGTCAGAATTTGCCTCAATTCAGAAGCAGGATGAACCATCCACTCTAGTCCAAGATCCGACTGAGGATGTCAACATCGGTTCAGAAGACAATTCCAAGATTCTCAAGATTGGCACCAGTTTGAGTTTGGACGAGAAGGAAAGGCTCATCAATTTTCTCAGGCAACATGAGGAAGTATTTGCATGGACATATGAAGATATGTCGGGCTTAGATCCCAAATTGGTCGAGCACCGCCTTATTTTGAAGTCGGCGGTTAAGCCAGTCAAACAAAAAGTGAGAAAAATGGATCCAAGAATAGAACAACAAGTCAAAGAAGGACTCAAAGATTTACTCAAAGCAGGATTCATTCGAACTATTGACTACCCAGATTGGTTAGCCAATATTGTCGTCGTTCCAAAGAAAAATGGCAAAGGGTGGATTTGCATAGACTTCAGAGACCTCAACAAAGCAACTCTGAAGGATGATTATCCACTTTCAAGTATTGATCTTCTGATCGACATCACGACAGGACATGCAATGTTCTCTTTTATGGATGGATATTTTGGCTACAATCAGATTAAGTTGGCTGCCCGCAACCAATCAAAAACTTCCTTCACTATGCCTTAGGGAACTTTTTGTTATACCGTTATGCCATTTGGGCTCAAAAATGCTGAAGCAACATATCAACGAGCAATGGTCGTCATTTTTCATGATCAAATGCGCAAAATCATGGATGCGTATGTCGATGATATCCTCGTAAAATCCAAAGAGGAAGAAGATCACATCGAAGCTCTTGATCAAGTATTTAAACGACTCATTCTCTACAAGTTAAGACTCAACCCCCAGAAGTGTGTTTTTGGGGTCGAATCAGGCAAACTATTGGGTTTTCTGGTCAGCAAAAAGGGAAAAGAAGTATCCCCAACCAAAGCAAAGGATATCATTGATATGCCACCCCCGACAAATCTTAAAGAATTATGTAGCCTTCAGGGATGCATGCAATCAATCAGGCGATTTATATCCAATTTGGCAATGAGATCCGAGCCTTTAAATCACTTACTCAGGAAAGGAGTGAAGTTCGAATGGGGACCAAAGTGTCATCAATCATTTGATCGTATCAAAAGGTACCTCCTCAATCCTCCCATTCTGAAGCCGTCAGAATTGGAAAAACCCCTTTTGTTATACATCTCAGTTAATCAAGTCGCATGCAACGGATTCTTGGCACAATATAAAGAAGGTAGCTTGATAGAGCATGCCATTTATTATGTGAGCAAGACTTTCATAGACTATGAAAAGAAATATTCTAAAATAGAAAAGACTTGTTTATCTCTGGTATGGATGTGTCAGAAGTTAAGACACTACTTGCTGACATCTGAAGTCAAAATCCTGTCCAAACTCAATCCTCTCAAGTACATCCTAGAGCAACCTTTTCTCAGTGGATGAATTGCCAAATGACAAGTCTTATTGATGCAGTATGACTTAGAATATGTCTCACAACAATCAATTAAAGGCCAAGCAATTGCAGATCAATTGGCTGACTTTCCTTTAGCAGAAGAAGTGAAAGCCAAAGATGATTTCCCCGATGAGCAAATATGCAATATTCAGCAATCTCTGATCTAGAATTTATTTTTCGATGGTTCTAAGAATATGGCTGGGATAGGCATTGGGATCTTATTAATCACTCCTGAGAAGGAGATGATTCCCTTTTCTCTTAAGCTCAATTTCCCATGCACCCACAATATGGTCAAGTATGAAGCTCTAATTCAAGGTCTAAAAATTCTACTAGACTTCGACGTCAAGAGAGTGCATGCCTATGGCGACTCTCTTCTGGTTGTCAATCAAGTTCAGGCCCAATGGCAAGTCAAGGATCAGAAACTGCTTCCCTATCAAAAGATCGTCTAAGCTCTTGCCAGCAATTTTGAAGAATTTCAGCTCTTCCATATCAAGAGAGATTTCAATCAAGTGGCTGATAGCCTAGCCAATCTAGGCTCTATTATGATATTAAAAAATGGAGAATCTTGTCGTTCCTTTGAAATTGGAAGACTCGACCAACCTGCCTTCCTTCCAACAGAACAAGTAAACCGAGCTGAGCAAAAGAAGAAGCCTCGGTATTACAATATCAAGAACTTTATAGAAACCGACGAATTTTCTCCACAACTCTCAAAGAAAGAGCAGCAAGCAATCCAGCGTATGTCTATCCGGTATTTCATTCTGGCAAATGTCCTCTATCGTCGTGGATTCAGTTCCGAGTATTCTAGATGCTTAGACAAAGACGAAGCCAAAGAAGTCGTGCGGGAGGCGCACAAAGGCATTTGTGGTGACCACGTTGGCTACCAAACCCTTGTCAAGCAAATCATCCAAGCAGGTTACTACTGGAAGACTATGCAGCAAGACTGTTACCATTTTGTGAAAAAGTGTGTTCAATGCTAGATACATGCACCCTCTATTCATGCTCCGACAACATATTTGCAGAGTGTGGTCTCTCCATGGCCATTTTTTATGTGGGCCTTTGATGTCGTAGGTCCCATCACTCCTTTTGCTTTAAATGGCCATAAATACTTCCTGGTCGCAACAGAATATTTTACCAAGTTGGTAGAAGCTATCACTCTCCGCACAGTAGAAGGCCGACAAGTAGTCTCTTTCATTCACAAGAGCATCCTTTGCCGTTTTAGCATACCACATGATATCGTGTCAGATAATGACAGTCATTTCAAAAATGAAAGAATGAAGACATTATGCTCAAAGTTCAAAATCCATCATCATTTTTCTGCTTCTTACTATCCTTAAGGGAATGGTCAGGCAGAAGCCACCAACAAGATCTTAATTCGTATCTTAGAGCGAACTGTAGAAACAGACCGTGACTGGCATGAAAAGATCCATGATGTACTATGGGCCTACAGAACCACCATTTAAACTCCAACTAATGCTACTCCGTCAGAACTTGTCTACGAAACTGAAGTAGTACTGCCTCTACATGTTCAGAAACCTGCTCTGAAATTTGCATCACTTCTAGAATTACCTCTTGATCAATACCAGCAGCAACGACTGGTATAACTAGACTTGCTCGATGAGAGAAGACTAAAAGAAGCAGAACATGCTAAATCCTATCGCCAAAGAATAGCCAGACAATATGCAAAGTCTGTCATCGAAAAGAGATTCAGAGTCAATGATCTAGTGCTTCGATCCACAACTTATCTTAAGCATCATCCTGGTGGTAAATGGTCACCAAATTGAGAAGGTCCCTATGTCGTCAAAGAAGCGTTACCCCGCAACTCATATCGGCTCATCAATGCCGATGGGGTAGAATTACCAGAACCCATTAATGCTCAACACTTGAAAAAGTTCTATACTTGAAGCATCTAGTCTTCCTTTGTAATCTTCTTATTTCTTTCAATAAGGATCAAACTTTCTTTTCCCAGTTACACTGGGGCATTTTAAATTTTTTTCTGTATGCAGGCAGGATAAACAAATCTCTCATTTTACACACTTGTGCACCTGTGTGCATCAATTTGCATTCATTTGCATTCAATGGCCTTAATATTAATTTGGTCAGTCTTGAGATTTCGGCAACCAGTCCCATCACAATTCCCAATTGTTATCCAAAATTACAAGACAGTCATTGGCACTGAACCAAAATCCAGTGCTCGAACTAGTACACTTTTCAGTACTTGAACTGGTATATTTTCAGAAATCCAGTGCTCGAACTGGTACGTTTTCAAAATTCAGTACTCGAACTAGTATACTTTCAAAAATCTAGTGCTCAAACTGGTATATTTTCAAAATCCAGTGCTCGAACTGGTATATTTTCAAAAATCTAGTGCTCAAACTGGTACATTTTCAAAATCCAGTGCTCAAACTGGTACATTTTCAAAATCCATGGTTTGAACTGGTACTATTTCAAAATCCAGTGATCGTACTGGCATATTTTTCAAAAATCCAGTGCTCAAACTAGTACATTTTCAAAATCCAAGGTTTAAAGTGGTACTATTTCAAAATCCAGTGATCGTACTGGCATATTTTCCAAAAATTCAGTGCTCATACTGGCACATTTCCAAAATCTAGTGCTCGTACCGGTACACTTTGTAAAAACCAATGCTTATACTAGTATTTATCCAAAATCTAACCCCATGTTAGTATCCCATCAATCATATCAGTCGATCTTCTAGGTTCAGTCCTCGTACGAACCTCTCATCAAAATCCAATTTCCAATCTTGACCTCTGGGTCATCCTCCGGGTCATCCAAGTTCCAATTTGGACCTCTAGGTCATTCAAGTTCCAATTTCAACCTTCGGGTCATTCAATTCTAAAATTTCGACCTTCGGGTCATTCAATTCTTTAATTTTGACTTAGGGTCATTCAATCCTCAATTTTGACCTTCGGGTCACCCAATTCCCAATTTTCAATTCTCAATTTCGACCATTAGGTCATCCAATTTCAAACCTTTGGGTTACCAATTCTATCTCAATCATTTTCGACCTACGGGTCACATTTTCCAATCTAGGTCATATTCATTCCGCCTATTGGCCCAATATCCAATTTCAATCATCTTTTCTTGTGAGAGACCCTTTTTATAGGGAGAGTTCGAGGGAGCTCATTATTTTCTTATGCTAACCAATTCGTTCACTTAGCCCTTTTTTCAGGGAGAGTTTGAAGGGACTTGTGTCTTCGTGAACCGTTTGCAAAACAATTTCCAATTTCACACAAGGAACCCTTTTATAGGGAGAGCTTCGACAGAAGTTCGCTTTCCTTGTGGCCCCCAATTTTCATACTAGGTCATTTCGTCATGGAGGACCCTCTTTTTAGGGAGACTGTGATGGACTCGTTCCTTCATGACCCAATTTACTGATCTCACTACTATCAACCCCCTTTCTACAAGAGAAGCCTAATGTTAGGGAGCTTTGACGAAAGCTTAATTTCTCTTCAAAAGTTCATTTTGCAAACACCTCCTCTTCAGGGAAGGGAGGAGTAATTCCCAATTCCCATTCAGGTAAGGGCTAAGCCTGAGTCTTCTCCTTTGGGGAAAGGAGAGGATAATTTTCATCACGGATGCGTTAAGACGGATTTCAAATGCTCTCTTTCACAAAGGATTTCAAGAAAATTTTGCCAAATTGTCAATCAATTACTTTTGATTGCAAAATCTTTATTGCATAAATATTTACCTCAAAATACCTTTAGCATTACTTCCATAAGGGAAAACTTTTACGAAAAAGGATTCAAAATTCAAATTCTTTCTATTGGCCAACCAAAAGGATGAAGGATAAATCCTCGATATGGTCAGCAAAGAAGATTCAATATCATTGCAAAGCCATAAATGATTGATATTGATCACAGTTATGACACATCTTTAAAGACCATTCTTGTAAAAATGAGGCAGTGAAAATATCTTGAGTGCTAGGAAAAGAGAGAATTCACCCAAGCCCTGTCTCCTCAAATCACCTAAGCTGCAATTAAATATCTGCAAAAGGGATCTCTCAATTGTCGTCAAGATGAAGACGAATTATGCGAGTTAGATCCTCGGGGCCAAAGAAGATTTGAATCATCTCCAAGATGAAGGAGTTTGTGACGGATCCTTCCAGGGAAAGTCCAAAGCACTGTCAAGTTGAAGGCGAATGTGATGAACCTCCCGACAATCCCTAAAAGATATATAATTTCTGATATCATCTAGACACCTCCAACCCATGAGCCAATATAGTCAATATAATCCATGAGGCAAAGAAGGATTAGAACATCTCCAAGTTGAAGGAGTTTGTGACATACTCTTCCAAAAGAAGAGAGAGAGAGGAAAAAGAAAGAGAGAAAAGTCAGGACATCCCTAAAAATAAGGATGATATAATAAACTCTGCTGAAACCCAAGAAAGCCCAAAAGAGTGCAAAAAGATTATCATGAGAGAAGCATCCCAGGATATCAAACTGCCAAATCTATCAAGAATCTTCTTTAATTTTGTGAAATTCTATTATCAATATTCTTTCATCAATTGCTTTCATAATATTATATTCTCTCTTTCCTGTTCATATCAAGGAAATTGATAACTTCCTTGAAGAAGGTCAATCGCAAACAATTTGAATTCTGAATCTTGATTCTATGAAATCAATCTCGTTTGGAGGTAATACCTCAAGTAGAAAAGGAGGAATATTTTTGCAACAATGTGCACCAATTTCAAATACTTTGAATCAACAACAAAATTTTCAACATTTTGATAATATTTTCTAGCTATCCTGGCCTGAAGTGAGAGCTTGATATCCGCTTTTTATACAGCCTGACATCATTTTCATCCCTCTTTAGGACTTGATTACAGGAGTTTTTAAGATTCCTTCCCTTCTTTTATAATCTGAGTGTCCGGGCTCTCAGATTCGCACACTTTCCTGTGTCACCACTGTCCCACCATAGATAGTTCAATTTCGGTTTGAGGTCGAACCACCAATCATTTTTAGCAAAAGGCAATTTCAAAAGCTGATTTAGTTTCAGCAATGAGACACCCAAGATCAATCTCTTTTCAAGCTTTAGGGACCCCATTTTCCTTCCTTTTGCAAAACCCTTATCGGATTTAATGTGCAAAATCCGAAGGTTCTATCATGGTCTCTTCCTTCGAAGATTCCATTTCTTTTCCGCCCAATCAGGTTAAGGGTATAAACCTAAGCCTCATTTGATGAGGTATTTCTTTTCCGCCCGATCAAGATAAGGGTACAAACCTGCGCCTCATTTTGATGAGGTATTTCATTTTCCGCCCAATCAGGTTAAGGGTATAAACCTGAGCCTCATTTGATGAGGTATTTCATTTTCGCCCAATCAGGTTAAGGGTATAAACTTGAGCCTCATTTGATGAGGTATTTCTTTTCCACCCAATCAGGTTAAGGGTATAAACCTGAGCCTTATTCTGATGAGGTATTTCATTTTTCGCCTAATCAGGTTAAGGGTATAAACCTGAGCCTCATATTGAAGAGGTATTTCATTTTTCGCCTGATGAGGATAAGGGTACAAATTTGAGCCTCATTTTGATGAGGTATTTCATTTTCTGCCCGATCAAGATAAGGGTACAAACCTGAGCCTCATTTTGATGAGGTATTTCATTTTCCCCCCAATCAGGTTAAGGGTATAAACCTGAGCCTCATTTTGATGAGGTATTTCATTTTCCACCCAATCAGGTTAAGGGTATAAACCTGAGCCTCATTTTGATGAGGTATTTCATTTTCCGCTCGATCAGGATAAGAGTACAAACCTGAGCCTCATTTTGATGAGGTATTTTATTTTCCGCTCAATCAGGTTAAGGGTATAAACCTAAGTCTTATTCTGATGAGGTATTTCATTTTTCGCCCGATCAGGCTAAGGGTACAAACCTGAGCCTCACTTGGTGAGGTATTTCTTCTCCCGCCCAATAAGGTTAAGGGTATAAACTTGAGCCTCGTTTTGATGAGGTATTTCATTCCCCAATCAGGTCAAGGGTTAAAACCTGAGCTTCGTTCCATATGAGGTATTTCCGTCCCATCCAGGATAAGGGCAAAACCTGAATTTCACTCTCGCAGAGTGAATCTTTCTTCTTCATTCTCCATTTCATAACTACCATCTTCATCCGGGTTAATTTTCTCATACCTGGTCAGATCCTTATAACTAGGGCATTTTATATAGCCCAAATTTGGTGTGTTTTTCTTTGCCACTAAGCTCGGCCACAAGCCAGCTTAGTAGCAAAGAGGGGTATCTGTAAACACCCCAAATTTTCACTCACCTCCCTAACACTTCCATCAGTCACTACAATTGGTTCTCAAGAGAGCACTAAAGGGAAAAATGGTTATTTTCTGAGATTGGACCTTGCAGAAAGTCCAAAATTCACTCTCAATTCTCCAAATTTCTCTATTTTATCTGCAAATCACAAATTTTCAAAGTTTTACTCCTGACAGAAGACTAGAATCTCCAATTCTTGGTTCAAGATTGCATTTCATAAGACATGTCGTTGCATATCATCACATGAGCATTTCATATCACTTCACTGCACATGTCATTTCGAGATCCAGAATTCCTGATTTTTCAAAATTACCAATCCAGATTCAAATTTTAACTCTTTCAAAAATATTTTTTTTTACCCCTGGGTTTTTAAAATTGCCAATTCTTCCCATTTTAACCCCCAAGACTCCGAATTACAAAAGTTTTCTCAGGAAAAACAATCTGGATAGTTTTAAATATTGATTTTTAAAATGTTGTCACTTGGAAAGAAGGGGACACAACTTTAAATTTAGAAGATTTTATTTCAAAACTTTTTGCAAAAAGACTTTGAATTTCTTTACAAAATCTCTACATTTTTTTTATATATATTTTGCTCTGAAGGACCATTTTCCTTCTAAATTTTTGAAATTAAGTCAAATTTTACTTCGTATTTTCTAACTAGCCTATTATTATAAAAATTCTAAAAGAATTTATTTATTTTGATTTTGCTTTTTATTTCAAATAACGACCTGACATGGGACCCGCCTTGAAGTGGCGTCACACTCAAATTCCCAGATATTTCTCTTATTTTCAAGCGGGACCCACCCAGAGGTGGCACCAATTTATAAAATCCTCTCTTCAATTTTCAGTTTTATTTATTTTATAAAATAAACCAGTGGACCCACGCATAGGTGGAGCCACACCCGAACTCCTTTGCAAAGAAAATCAAAATAAAACTTTATTTCAATTTTTTTTTATTTCGGTTGAGGTGATGCCACCCTAAAACACCCATTTTACCTATTTTTTTATCACTTTTTTAGCCCCCCAAATAGCGCCACCGTGAAACCCTAAAAATTTCATTTTACCTAAGTTTTTGAACTCAAAATCTTCTTCAGAAAAGAATGCCGTCCTCTTCCAAAAAATGTGACAAGTTTTCAAAATTTTTCAAAAGTTTGTTCAAAGATTTTCAAATGCTTTCAAAATTCGGTTGAAAATTTTCAAAAATGCTGATCTTTCGGGAAAACCTCTGAAAATCTTTAAAAGGGAACCCAAATGATCGCAAGAGAAACCCAATTTGGAACTCCGGCTTCTCCTATCTCTCGAACTCCCCTGTTTCCTCCAGTTGTTTTGGAGACTTTCTTTGCAAAAACCCTTTCAGACAATCCAGGGATCTTCTACCTTCATTCCCTTTGCAAGCTCCTGCTTTTAACAACTATCAACCGAGCAGTTCAAGAAGGTTGATCCGATCAGAGGAGTGTGCCAGAGAATCAACATCCAAGAGGCGTCCAGCTCGAGTGATTAGGTGAGAAATCATCTTACATTGTTAACTCTAGTGATTTATACATCATACTCACATCATATATACTGTAGATCCATTGCATTTGATGATGTGGTTTGCATCCTTATTTATCTAAATGCATTGAGAATCGATGATGCCTAGCAATGGAATTGTCGATTCGTTTGAACATCGTATTTTGATCAAATTATTATTTTCCCCTAAGATTCTATTAGATTTATTTCAGCATCATAAATATTATGGAATGACGTTTTCATTTTCAACTCACTGTTTTCATGTTCGTGTCCAGGTTACCCCACATTGTGCATCATCGATTGCATCATGGTTTAAGAAAATCATTTTACAAAAAAAAATCTATTTTTATCAATGTTTCTGTCAATGCCAATGCAGTGAACCGAATTTCATGTGTCATTGATGGTAGTCTATTCATTTCCGTGTATCTGTCCTTATTTTCTTATAAGTTTTACTTAATATTAATTCCAATTTCTCTGCATATCATTGGGCTATATATGTTCACATGGTTTTGATGATAGTGTTTGCATATCATATCATGGGTCAAACGATGTCCAGGTGGATCTATCGTACAACGAATAGTGCCCTTAAATCAGACACATCTTTTATTTGGCTTAAACATTCCTTATTTATACATAACCTATAAGTTATTGTCCATTTGCATTCAGTTCATCAATTCCATTGCATATTTTGCATTTTTTTTTTTATTTTCTAATGGCATCATCCCTTTGCATATGCCTCATATTGTACATTACTCGCCATCTCCTATATCTATTGTAAGTCCAGAATTTTTTTTTACTGTGTATCTGTCTTGTTGGGGGTATATCCTTCACTGTTTGTCACTGTACCAAGGGTTAATATTACTTAGCCCTTTTGCCCCATGATTTCTTAAATTATGTCATATAAATTGTATGTTAGTATTGTCATTTTTCTTTATTGTATCTCACTTTTGCTGTTTAACAGCTATTGCAGGAAATTAAACATTTGGTATTGTTTAGATATAATTATTTCATATAGTTGCTTCTTATTTAAAAGCTCTTCCATATGCCTTCTATTGTTGTGAAACTGCAAAGAGCATCAAGCATATCTATTGTCTAAATATGAAGTTGGACATTGGCTCATAACAGTGGGTCTAAAAAAAAAATATTTTCAGCAGAGCTCATGTATCACTTGTATATTACTCACATACTGTCCAGAATTCCATACTCAGTCATTCCAGTATATTTTGTGACCTTGTAGCTATGGCATTTCATCATTCTTCCTCAAATCTCTTGATGCTATTGTTTGTATATTGTTTTCATATACCTAGTATTAGCAACACACTTCCTTTGTAAAATCATGTGGTCACCTTATTCTAATATTCAGCTAACCATTCTTCTGTGTATATTTGCAGCATGCATGCTGGTCATCATCCACTGTTTTGCATTTTTTTATATTACTATTATCCCCTGTATATTTTCTTCTGCATCTATTCTATATCTTGTTTACTGATTTATTCATCATAACATTCATCTAGTTACTAGGTATAAGCTCATTATTACTATTCTGTGTATTTATAACTCAGCATCTCATTATAGCATTTAATAACCATTATCATTTAACTTTTGTTTTGGTAACATTCATTACCATTTAGGCCATATCTACCCGCCTATACATATTCATTGCTACCTTTATGCGTATTCCATAGCATGTTTATGTATTTTCAGACATATGCATTCCCGTGTATTACATCCCTTTCCTGTACATTGCCTTTTGTATATTACATATATAAATTTGTATATTATATACTTTTTTCATTATAAGAATATAGGTATATATATATATATTTATATACATATATATATATATACTTATATATATACATATACCCTCATGTACATTTTGTTTTGCATAAGTATTTAGGCACATATAGGTGTACCTTCATCATTTAGCTAAATATGGCATTTAGATGTTTCATATGTATTATGTTCACATTCTGGACATCATAATTCAAGCATTATCATCGGTGCATTGTCATTAAACCTTCGATCCTTTCTTTGAATATTGTACTTCTTGTGCCAATTCTCATTTGCAGGAAAAGTCTGGAAGATGTCCATTCTTTGGATTCTCTCTTTTCTCAATTTTTTGTCATTTTGCTTTATGTCAGCAATGTAACAATCAAATGTAATCTTGGAATAAGACTTATTTTACTGCCTAGATTAGGATGCATGTCATATAGTTTGAAATTATGTGATATCATGATTATGTGATTCATGCATTTTATTTTGGAAATCACTATGGATGTACATGAATGGCACGTGCACCAACTCTTAGGGAGTTGATGAATTCGGTGGAGTTCATATTTACGGCCCTAGTCGGGATATGGACAAGACCCAGATTCTGCATCTTCCTACTAGTCACACTGAGCCTACACTCTTAGGCTATCTTCCAAAATTCATTGCATATCTTCAATATTTACAAAATATTTTAGAATTAACTAAGTAAATTACAAGCATATTTACGACCATAGTCGAAATATGTGGTAATCTTACCTTAGTTTAATCTTAAAATTGCATATATTTCCTGAAAAGATACTTTCATAAAAAGACATTCATTTATTCAAGATAGTACACATCATGAAATCACATGCATTTCTCCTTTTCAAGGAAATCAATTTCTCCAGATGCTCTGAAAATGTTTTCAAAGATTGATTTTTCCAAGCTAAATTTTCCCATGATTTTCCCAGAAAATATTTCTTAACTTAGGATGCATTTCCCAATTTTCAAATGAAACTTTCCATCATTTTCCAGAGTCAAAATCGATTTCCAATTTCTCAAGGCTAAATTTTTTTGAATTTCAAGTTCCTAAGATTTGATTTCTTTTCTCAAAAGAGTTTTCCTATGGATCTTTAATCATTTTCCAACGAAAATTTTCAAAGTTGGGGTCTTTCTGACAAACATTTTCCCTTCAAATGTTTGCCTTTTCTCAAGAACTCTTTCCATTTTCCAAGGATTTTCATCCATTCATGATTTTACCAACTCTTTATAAACTTCCTTGAGATTTTAAATCCTTTCATCAGGGTATTCTTGAGAAATCAATTTCCATCGTTAGCCTCAGAAACATTTTTCAACTCCAAAATATTTTCCAAGCATACATCATGTTTTCCAACCTGCATTTTACAAAATTTCATAGCACATGCCTGAATTCTCTGTGCATTTTGGATAGAATACGATTTTGATGATTTAACTAAGCCAAGAACACATTTGGTCATTGGTTCGATTACCCCTGGTAAAGGCGCCAGGAACGGTCGAACCTCGTACCGACAGGTCGAGTCCCATTCCACGGAATATTTCTCGCTATTTTCAAAACGGAGGCAAGTATTTTAAAACAATTTTCAAACTCTGGTCAAGTTTGACTCGCAGAAACGTTTTCCCCTCTCTCCCGTAGGGAAATGAAAAATTTTGCGACGATAACAATTTGTCATTCTTCCTTTAATACATCAATCAATATATCAATTTTCCTTATTGCTTGGCGCCATCTTTTCCTTTTTTGCAAAATGTCAATTCACGAGGAGTGACCCTCTTCAAAGTCCCTTCTGAATCAATCAAGAAGTTTGTTGCCTTGTTACCTTCAGAGAACGTTCGTCAAATGTCCATTATTCTTCTTATTCCTCTGGTTACACTAGGGCATTTTTTTGAAAATTTACCTCAAAACGTACTGTATGCAGGCAGGATAAAAAAAAATCTCCCACCGTTCATTGGTATTCATTTGCATCTATTTGAATTCATTTGCATCTATTTGCATTCATATGCATCCATTTGCATCAAATTCATTACCCATTCAGGATAAGGGATAATCATGAGACTCTCGGCAGTTGTCCAAGTCATCGTGAGGGTGAAGGTTGAAAATCTCCCATCACGATCATCAAGCACTTTTTAAAACTACCTTCACCAATATTTTCAAATTTGACTTTAGGGTCTAGTATTTTTCATAAAAACCTAACTTATCGGTTCCTCGTGATTGATTTCCTTTTAAAACCGGTCCCTTTCTCAAAACTCAACCCTTGGGTTAAAATCTAATTCAAAAAACCAGCCTTATGCTGGACTCACCTTCAAAACCCAACTTCCGAGTTGGTTTAGTTTTTTCTTTAGAGATTCGAGTTTCGACTCAAATTTTCTTTCCTTTAAACCCAAATTGGTTTAATTTTCCTTTGGGATTTGAGTTCCGACTCAAATTTTCTTTTCTTAAAATCCGAATTGGTTTAATTTTCCTTTGAGATTCGAATTCTGACTCGAATTTTCTTTCCTTAAAACTCAAATTGGTTTAATTTTTCTTTGGGATTCAAGTTTTGACTCAAATTTTCTTTCCTTAAAACCCGAATTGGTTTAACTTTTCTTCGGGATTGGAGTTCCGACTCGAATTTTCTTTCCTTAAAACTCGAATTGGTTTAATTTTTCTTTGGAATTCGAGTTTTGACTTGAAGTTTCTTTCCTTAAAACCCAAATTGGTTTAATTTTTCTTTGGGATTCCAGTTTTGACTTGATTTTTTTTCCTTAAAATTCGAATCGGTCTAGTTTTTCCTTCAGAGATTCGAGTTTCGACAAAAAATTTTTTTCCTTCAAATCCAAACTTCCTAGTTTTCCTTTGAAGACTCAAGTTCCGACTTGAATTTTCCAGTTTTCCTTGCAAGATCTGAGTTCTGACTTGGACGTTCTTTCAAAACCAACTTCTGAGTTGGACTTACTTTCAAAATTCGACATTGTGCCAGGACTTACCTTCAGAAGTCCAACTTCGTATTGGATTTTCCTTCAAAATTGAGCCTTATGTTGGACTTTCCTCCAAAAGCCCACGGATGTGTCAACTTGATGTCCAGTAATCTCTTTCACCAAGGATTTCAAGAAAGTTTGCCAATTTGCTATCAAAAATAGTTGTTGATCTCAAAACTTTTAAAGCACAAAGATTTACCTCAAATTACCTTCAGTATTTTTTCCAAAAGGACAAAACTCTTGTGAAGAAATAATAAAATTCAAGCTTTTATGTGGTCAACCAAAAGGATGAACAAAAATCCTTGATATGATCGGTAAAAGAAAATTCAATGATATTGAAAAGCCATAAATAAACTAATATTGATCATAGCTATGGCACATTTTTAAAGATTATTCTTCTAGTAATAAGGCAATGGAAATATCCTGTGCTATAAAAAGAATTCACTCAATTTCAATATATCTCTTCAATCATTCAAGCTACACTTAATTATCTGCAAAAGGGATCTCTCAATCATTGTCAAGTTGAAGACTGATGGATGAGTTGGACCCCCAGGGCCAAAGGAGACTCAAATCATTTTCAAGTTAAAGGAATATGTGACGTGTTCTTATAGGGAAAGTTTAAATCATCGCCAAGTTGAAGGTTGATGCGATGAACCTCCCACCAATCCCTAAAAGATATTTGATCACTGATATCATAAAAAGATTTTCAATCCAATGAGACAATTTTATCAATTTAATTCTTGGGACTAAAGAAGACTCAGATCATCTCCAAGTTGAAGAAGCTTGTGACATGTCATTCCAGAGAAAATCAAAACATCATTGAGTTGAAGGTTGATGTGATAAAATTCTTGTCAATTCCCTAGAGAACTTACTTTTCATGTCTCAAAAGAGTACAAAAGATCATCGAGAGATTTTTAATTAAGGAGACAACATCATTAATATAATTCTTAGGACCAAAGAATATTCAAATCATCTCCAAGTTGAAAGAGTATATGATGTGTTCTTCCAGGGAAAATCAGAACATCACCAAGTTAAAGGCTGATGTGATGAAATTCTTGTCAAAACCCCATGAAAAGTTCAATCCCTATGTCTCAAAAGAGTGCAAAAATATCATCATGGGTAAACCCCAGATATCAGACTGCCAGGACCGCCAAGAATATTCTTTACCTGTGTGACATTCTTTTATCAATATCCTTTTCATAAATCGCTTTTATGATACTAATAACATTTTTCCTTTCTTTTCATATCAAGGAAATGAACAGCTTCCTTGAAGAAACACAACAAAAATAATTTGATTTTCGATTCTGGATTCTACGGAGTTAGCTCAATTGGAGGTAATTCTCTAGGCAGAAGAGGGAATATTTTTCGCACGGATGTAAACATTTTAATTATTTTCAATCAACTGTAATTTTTTCATTTTGGCAATATTTTCTAGTTATTCTGATATAAAGCAAGAGCTCGATGTCCATCTTGACACATCCTGACATCACCTTATGCCTCTCCGAAAGGATAGCCTTAGTCAGCTTTCGTGTTGTCGAAAGATTTGCCTCACTCCTCTATGAAAGGATAGCCTTATTCGTCTTTCACGTTGTCGAAAGAATGGCCTCACTCCTCTCTGAAAGGATAGTCTTAGTTGTCTTTCATGTTGTCGAAAGATTCACCTCACTTCTCTACGAAAGGATAACCTTAGTCATCTTTCACGTTGTTGAAAGATTCACCTCACTTCTCTACAAAAGGATAGTCTTAGTCATCTTTCGCGTTGTCAAAAGATTCACCTCACTCCTCTCTGAAAGGATAGCCTTAGTCATCTTTCACGTTGTCGAAAGATTCGCCTCACTCCTCTCCAAAAGGATAGCTTTAGTCGTCTTTCGCATTGTTGAAAGATTTGCCTCACTCCTCTCTAAAAGGATAGCCTTAGTCATCTTTCGCGATGTCGAAAGATTCGCCTTACTTCTCTCCTCTGGATAGCCTTATTCATCTTTCATGTTGTTGAAAGAATTGCCCTGCTCCTCTGGATAGCCTTATTCATCTTTCACGTTGTCAAAAGAATTGCATCACTCCTCTCCAAAAGGATTGCCCTATTCGTCTTTCGTGTTGTCAAAAGAATTGTCTCACATTGCCTTATTTGTCTTTCACATTATCGAAAGAATAGCCTTGTTCCTCTTCAAAAGAGCTGCATCATTCATCTTTTGTGTTGTCAAAAGAATCACCCTTGCCCCTCTTCAAGAGAGTTGCTTTATTCATCTTTTGCACTAACAAAAAATTTGCCTTATACTATTTTGAATGAATTGCCTTATTCATCTTTCAAGTTGCCTCCTGTGATCTCATTTTTCTTACCTTTTGCAAACCCCTCTCGAATTTATTGTGCAAAACCTGAAGCTTCCATCATGGTTTCTTCATTTGAGGATTCTATATTATCCATGCCCATTCAGGTTAAGGGTTACACCTGAGCTTCATTTCATGAGGTATTATCTTCTTCCCATTCATGTAAGGGCCAAGCCTGAGCCTCATTCCGATGAGGTTTATCTTCCTCTTTATTTCCTCCACTCTATATCTACCACCACCACCAGAGCTAATTCCTTCACTACCCAGTCAGATTCTTCTAACTGGAGCATTTTTATAGCCCAAATTTGGTGTGTGTTTCTTTGACACTAAGCTCGGCTTCCAACAGGCTTAGTAGAAAATATGAGCATCTGTAAACACCCCAAAATTTTTACCTTCGCTCACAAATCCTTTCCTCTTGCCACTGGGGCCCGCTCTCTAAATCCTTCAGGAAACCAGTTGGTCGACATCTGAGCCAGAGCTATTCAGAGCCTAATTTTTGCCCCAAATTCACATATTTCAAAATTCAATCTCCATTTTGGCTTAATTTCAGTTATCAATTCTCATCCTCAGACAAGAATTTTCAATTCCTCATCTCTGCCAAGGGTCTGGGACTTCAAATCCCTTATCCAAGGTTTTGCATTTTGCATATCATTGCATGTCATTTCATGTCATCGCACGCCATTTTGTATAATTTCATTTCATATCATTTTGTATCATCTCGTATCATTTCATGTCATTTCATCATACTGCATCACATTGCATGTCATCCTCGAGATCCAACACTCTAGTTTTTCCAAAATCTTCAATCCAGATTCGAGTTTTAAAACTTTTCTTTCGAAATTAATTTAAAAAAAACCTGGGTTTTAGATCGATACTTTCTATTTATCAACCCCCGGGATCTTATATTCCTTAATTTCAAAACATTTTCCTTAGAAAATGATCTAGATTCGTTTTAAAATCAAATTTTAACTGATTTTAATTCTCAGATGAGATCCATCTAGGTGGTGTCTCTTTTGGATCTCTTCTTTCATCAAGAATTCTCAAATTTTAGAGTTTAGTTGATTTAGGACTCTATCTTTTCACTTTTTAAACATTTTCAAAATTTCATTTTGGTTTTAAATCAGAAATAGCCTTACCTCCTTGCCCATTTCTTTCATTTTGGCCAAAATCTTAGAGTTTCAGTCAGACTAGGACTCTATTTCAGAGTTTCAGTCGGATTAGAACTCTATCTCTTATTTCTATTTTTACCTATTTTCAAGAAAATCTTTTTAAAGAAACCAAAATCTTAGAGTTTCAATCAGACTAGGACTCTATCATAGAGTTTCAATCAGATTAGGACTCTATCTTTCATCTCTATTTTTACTTGTTTTCAAGAAAATCTTTCCAAAGAGATCAGAATTTTAGAGTTTTAGTCAAATTAGGACTCTATTCCAGAGTTTTAGTTGGATTAGGACTCTAACCCGGACTTCATTTTTAAGAAAATCTTTCAAAAACATCTTTATTTATCTTTAAAAAAAATCAGATTTTAAAATTCTAAGACTTTATTTTAGAGTTTCAAAATTTTAGGACTCTGCCCCAGAGTTTCAGTCGGTTCAAAACTCTACTCTGATTTCATTTCTTTACTCTTATTTTACTTGTTTTTCAAAAATAGATTCAATTCTCAGAGTTTCAAAATTTTAGGACTCTATTTTAGAGTTCCAGTTGATTTGGACTCTAACCCTGATTTCATCTTTTTTTCACTTATCTCTGAGAAGATTTTTCAAAACCTCTTTTTTTTTGTCTTTCAAAAACCTAAATTTCAGAGTTTCAAAATTTTAGAACTCTAGTCAGGAGTTTCAGTTGGTTGAGGACTCTAATTTTCTCGAATTTATTCTTTGCTTTTATTTTCATCTATTTTAAAAACTCTTTTTGACCTTTATTCTAACCTTTTCAAAAAAACTCAAATGTGGAGCCCACACAATTGGCACCACATCTGGGAGAGTTTTAATTCATCTAGGACTCTAGTTGATTTAAAACTCTGGTTTTTTATCTTTTGTTTCAAACCCTTTTGAAAACCTTGTTTTTAACCCCTTTATTTTCAAACTTTAAAAATCATTTTCTGAAAACTCAAATGGGACCCACAGTTGGTGGCGTCACGTTTGAAAGTGTTTAGCTTAGTTCAAGTTTAGTTAGTGTCCTAATTAGATTAAGAGTTTGAAAAACCAAAATTGATTTTGAAATTCAACCTTTATTTTGACCTTTTAAAGATTTCATTTTTAAAACTTGTAATTATGACTTTTAAAAACCAAATATGGGCCCACATGGGGCGCCACATTTGAGATTTCTTAAAGCTAATTAGGAGTCTCAATTAGGGTTAGTTGTTTATAGTTTGGTTAGGTTAAGACTCTCTTAGAAAATCACTCCCCCCCCCCCCCCCCCCCGCCATTTGATTTATCTTAAACAATTAAGAGAAGTTCCAAGTAAATTGGACTCTCTAATTAACAAGGTAAAAAATTCTATAAAAGGGGCCTCTCTTGGTCGACCCCCTCATCTCTCCTCTTCTTCTTCTTGATCCCTCTCTCTCCTCCAGCATCCTCTCTCTCCTCCATGTTTCATCCCCTCCTCTATTGCTGCCCAAGGTAAGTTCTTCCTTTCTTTTATTATTTTTTAATTTTTTTCATTAAAATAGTCATTGTCGCCCCCTATGTGTGAGTTTTTTTCTTTATTTTTTTGTTTAAGATCCATGCTCTACAACCTAAGATGATGGATGATACACTGATCATCCGTGATTGTTTTTACATTTTTATTCCATTGGATTCATTGGAAACTTGATTATTATGTTAAAAGCCCAAAAAAGATCGAGATTCAACCTTTTTATTGGTCAAATCCCTCTTTTAATGGCTAAATCAAATTTCCAACCATGTTTTTCCTGATTTTTTTTATTATTTCATCATATTCATGTTTGTTTTAACTTATTCAATCATTCAATCATGATTTGGTATATGGTTTCTATATTTTTTTATGATTTTTTATGCCTAGATTAGGGTTATTCATGTATTTTATCGGTAATACATGTATCCTGATTCTAGCCATGCAAGAATGATGTTATTTTATGTGCATTTTTCTGTCAATAAATCTATTTTTTTAGAGTTGAATCATATATATGTCAGTGATTTTCAATAAAAAATTAGGATTATTTTGAGTTTTGTAACCCTACTAAAGAAATCAGAAACCGAACCCTGATTCTTATACTATGCAAATGATATATAGAATCAAGGACGGATTGTCGAGGTGATATCTCCCTTATCAAAGATCTGATCGACAATACATAAAAAGCAGTGTGTTTGTCACAATGTCTAATATATTCTTTGAAATTTTAAGATTTTTATATGGTGGTTTGCTATTTTTATTTTATTAGAAATCAGAATTTGTTTATCAGAGATCGTTATGCATGGTTTAAGCCCTAGGTCAACTTGGGTGGATCGTATCTCTCTAACCGAAGATCATTTTTCCTATTTGTAAGATGACACGGATTCACTAGCATGTGTAGTTTTATCAGTATAATTTTGGTAATTTTTGAACTTTGTCTGTTATTCTTATTTGGACTAAAATTAGAACTGTCTTCTGTAGAACCGTTACGTATTTGCCAGAATCAAGCGTATATTGCCAGAATGATATCTCCCTAACCAAAGATGCTTTTTCCAATCTGTAAAAAAGATTATTTTTGTTCAGATGTTTAGTTTTTTCATGTGAAAGTTTACAGTTTTTTATTACTATTTAATGCCTGATTTGGGTCTGACACTGTGATAGGTACATGCTCGTAGGCGAAATTGCATATTTTTATATTTTTATTTATTTTCATGTCAAAATAATACCAAATATATATTTTTTATTTTATTTTAATTTTAGGGTTATTAAAAGTATCCATAGCAATTTTTATAGATGTTGTAATTTATTTGATGCGTTATTTACTTATTTCATAAAAACAAGATGCCCGCGGAGTCCTGATACAAGCGAAACACAGGAAAAAACTTGTTTTTCTTATGATATTTCATATTTTTCATACAAAGCATTATATTTTTAGGGTTTGATCATGTTCATAATCATAGTAGGGTGTCCTCCACCCGATTTTGCATTAATTTGAATTCATTTGATCATCAGATTAAACAAATTACCAAAATATTTTCTGAAAACCCTAATTTCAACCATATTTTGCAATAAAGGTAAATTTTCAAGGGTATTTTGGCCATTTTTCTCAAAATTCTAAATTTCAAAGTTATTTTTTTTTATTATTTATTCAATTTTTTATTATTCTTTATTATGTTTATTTCAAGAAAATATGAAAAAAGGGCTTATATCTGGATAAATCCCTCAATTTGAGATATTGTTGGATAAATCCAGAAAAGCCGACATATCTTCACTAACAAGTTTGCTAGTTTTGCAGGGATACTCAAGACTGTATTTTCATTAGTTTTCTTTTCTTTATTTTAATTTATTATTAATGTAAATTATAAATATTGGAATAAGAATTTAATTTCCTGCTTAGAATAGGGTTGCATTGCATATAGTTTTATTTTCAAATAATGTCAATGTGTAATGGATGATGATTCATGTATATTCAAATCCACCATGGTTTACACGAATGACACGCGCACTAACTTTTAAGGAGTTAATAAACTCAATTGAGTTTGTATTTGTAGCCATAGTCAAAATACGGACAATATCCAAATTTATCATCTTCTTTCAAACCACAAAAAGCAAACTCTTAGGCTATCTTAAAAAATCATTGCAATTTTCTCAAAAGTTTTCTAAGTATTTTTTCCTTTTTAGAAACAAATGAGATATATTCAATGCATATTCGTGGCCATAGTCAGGAATATGTGCTGAATTTATTTCATCTAAATTCTATAAGGCACAAAAATTCTTTTTATCAATGATTTTCCATAAGTTCTTCAAAAAATATTTTTTCAAATTGTATTCATACATCATCTAGGTTAGATTGCATCATGAATAGCTTTTCACAGGGTTACACGGCCATCCTTTTGATCAATTCAAGATTTTAAAACTCTAAAAAATTGATTTTCTCAAAAATCTCCAAAGTTTTTTCAGAATTCGATTTTCTCAAAAAGATCTATTTTTCTTCAGAAATCGATTTTTCTTTCTTCAAAAATACTTCTCAGATGTGATTCACGATTTTCAAAGTGTCATTTTTCCAAGTATTTTCCAATATTTGAAGCATTCATCATGTTTTCAATCTGCATTTTTAAAAATTCATAGCACATGCCTGATTCTTTGTGCATTTAGGAATAAAACATCGATTTAGACAAGTTAAGCAAAGCAAAGCACATGATTGATCCTTGATTCAATTACCCCTAGTTATGGTGCCAGGAACGATTGAACCTCGTACTGACAAGCGAGTCTCATTCTTTAGAACTTTCTCGCATTTTAAAATGGAGGTGAGTTATTTTCAAATGTCAGTTTGACTTGCAAAAGTAAAATTTTGCAATGATAACAAAGAGGCCCTGCACATAAACAGGTTGTATCTTTCTTTTCTCTCATTATTTATTTATTTTATTTTATTTAGTGTGCATCTGTATTGCATGTTTGCATTTTTTGTATGCCACTAGGGACAATATCATTCAAGCATGAAGGGAAGGGTATAGATGCACACCTAAAAAAAAATTCTGTTAGGTAGCTATTTTTGATAAAAACTCATAAAATTAGGCTTTTAAGAAACAAGTTGTAAACATATATGAATGTTTTTACATAATCTGACATTTTAGAAATTTTTTTTAAGCCCCATGTGAATTTTTTTTCTGAACTAATCTAGAAAGAGTGGTTATTTATGTGAATTTCAAAGAAAAGATCATATTGAAATGTCAAAGTTTATTTTGAATCATAAGTATAAGTATGTATAGTCTGTTTCTGAACTATTAAGCAAATGAAAAAAAAAAGTATGAGCTTAAAAGAAAAAGTGCATACATTTAGTTGTTGATGTCTTTGTAACCCCAGTAGCTGGGCTTAAACACAAGTTGAAGTGTTTGAGTCTCATGACGAAAAAAGGATAACGAAGAAAATCGCTTCTATGTCTAGCCAATATCTGCGGCCTATTTGGTTCGAGCAAGTAGAGACTGAAAGGTGTTTACATTTGGTGCCCTAAAGCCACCTGGTTTGGGAGCTACCGGCTTAAAAGCCTGTTACATGGACTTCATAGAAAGCCTGATAGATATAGACATTGCACATGACTAGAAGAGGACTATACATAAACTATAAAAATGGAAGGTCTAGTGACTTGAGCGATTAAGTCTGAGGGATACTCTGTATCTAGTGCCCTAAGGTTGTCTGGCCTGGGAGTCACTGACCTAAAGCTCTTTACACGAGTCACACAAACTAGAAATTTGAAATAGTGCTCAAATGAAAATTGAAAAAGAGAGAAAAATATGAAAATTAAAAAAAAAATGAGAGCTTAATGAAAAATTCATTACTTAGAAGTAATTGTGAAAAATTATGCAGAAAACATATGAGTGATGATAAATGAGCAATAACATGATAATAATTGATTTTTTGAGAAAAAATCATAGATAATTATAATTTTTAGAAAAGTGAAAGGAAAAAGTTTTCACTATGGAGGCGTGTAAATTCTAAATTTGTCGTGAGAATGTAAATTACTTGAAATACTTGCTTAAACTAATTTCTTAATTGCCTAATACCTTTTGAAAAAGAATTTTCATTCATGCATGACATAGATGTTTGTGGGTAGCGTCACTGCAAACCCTCACGAGACCTTACTCATCTACTGGGGTAACCCAGGGGTTTAAAGGGCTTGTTGTATATGATAAATACAATCGTGATTCCTACAAAAGTGAGTTAGGATTTATATATTATTTGCTTTTATTTGCATATTTATTTATTTTCTAGTTTCGTAGCTTAGATAGTTTAGTTTTAGTTTGCTTGGGACTAGCAAACATTCAAGCATGGGGGTATTTGATGATGCATGAAATGCACATCATTTTCATACAATATTCATGTAGTTTGAAAGATAAAAACCCATGTATATGTGTATTTAGATACGAAGAAGTTATGGTTCGAATTTCACTTGAATTCAAGCTAAAATGAAGAAATTGAAGCATTTTTAGGGTAATTGGAGCGAATGCCAAGGTAGATTGGATCCAAACCCGATCCAAAGTTGAAAGACTGGATCGTGGAATAGATCCAAACCCTAAAGATCCATAAACCCATTAATCCAAAGTGTACTTATAAACACCCAAAATTTTTTTAGGTTCATTCCTGACACCTTCATTTCACAGATGCCAATCCCGTGCAGGACAGTATTGAGTCTCACCCCTAGGTTTATCCCAGTCTAGAGACCAATTTACCTCGTTTTGATAATAAAATTACAATTTTACCCTTGAGTCACCCTTAGCGCTTCATTTGTTTGTCACATCCAAGCATATTCTAAATTCAGAACAGTTAGAATGTCAGTCATTTCTAGCTCCATTGAGCCCATGAATGAGTTGTGTCAGTTCATACGAGCTAGATTCTGTTTATTTCAGGCGAAATAAGCTCATTTTTAGCACAAATTTTAGCCAGACTATTTTCGAGTCAGCCAAATTCATTCGATCCTATCCTCTAAAGTCTAATTTGAGTTCATCAAGAGTTTGAATGGTCCAGTTTCAGTTCAAAGTCACTTTTCACATACTCGAACCTTCATTTTAGCTCATTTCAGCTAATTTTAGCTCATTTCAGTCCAAATTGCGCTAACCCCAACTGGTAGAGCTAGTGTCTTAGCTCTGGATTTAGTTCACCTTAGTATAACTAGCTTCTGATTCAGTTCCTTTCAATCCAGTCCAGTTTAAATTAGTTCAAACCAGTCTAATACCATGTTTCTACCCCTGTAGGGCAAAAACCAAAAAATAAAAATTCTTTCAGAACATTGTTTCTAACAAATTTTGAACTGGGACAAGACCCAAATTTGGACTCGAATCAATTCCCCCATCTGATATTTTATCAATATCCGAGATCCAATCCATTTCAATTCAGATATTGGATCCAATGCTGGATCTGGTGTCCAATTTTCATCCTGGATTTTTCATTTAATTCACTTTATGATCTATATCCAGAGTCCAATTATTCTTTAGACCTAGAATATCCCATTGAATATCCAAGATCCAATTAATCTTTTCAGATCCATTTCAATCTGGATCCATCTTCTGATTCATTTAGAACGTTAAATTAAATCAATTTCTGAACTCAGATTCATATAAAATCTGAGATCCAATTTCACTTCTTGGATTCTGATTATGATCTAAGATACAAATCCAAAATCCCAATTTTTATTATGAATTTGGGGTTTTTTCATTTTCAATTCTTCAAAAATCCATATTCAGGATTCGATTCTCATTTCGAACCAAATTTCTTTCAAATTGAGTTTTTGATCCAATCTTTTTCAAAACCTCGGATCCAGATCCTTTTAAAAATTTAATTTTTATTCTAATTTCAAAATCAATTTTTGAATTTCAAATTCAAAATCCATCATTTTGCAAAAACTCTTTGAAAAATACCCTCGATCTAGTTCATAATTCAATTTAGATTTTGAAATATCAAAATAGATCTAGATCCATTTTTAAAATCCAATTATTATTCAAAATTAATTCTTGGGTTTCAAATTTAAATCAAAATCCATTTTTTATTCCAATTTCAAAAATAATCTTTGAATTTCAAATCCAAATTCAATATTTTTGCAAAAATTCTAAAAATTCAATCTAGATCCGATTTTAATCCAATTTGGATTTCAAAAATCAAAATTGGATTCTTGAATCTAATTATTTCCAAATTCTCCTTTTTATTTCTCATATTTTATTTCACTTTTCATCTTAATTTTAAAATAAAAAAGACAAAAAAATATATTTTCAAAGGGGCGCCATTTGGCATTTTAAAAAACAAACCAAAGTCGTTTTTAAAATCCACTTTTAAAACCTCTTCTTGCTTTTAAAAACACACATGGGCATCACTTCCCAAGTGATGCCATGTGTCAAAATTTTCATCAAATTCTCCTTTTACCTATTTACAAAACTTCAAAAAGACCCACATGGGCACCCACTTGCAAAAGGGGTGCCACATGTACATTTTTTGATAAAATACCAAAGTTACCCATTTCAAAAAAGAGGAATGCCCACATGGGGCTGGCGCCAACCCGAGAAGATATTTTCCATATTTTGCATGCCTAAAATGCCCCCAAGATGGGCTATAAATAGACCCCTTGGGGTGTCTTTTCCATAAGTTGAAAATTTAAGAAATTGAGAGAATAAAAAAGAATTCTCTCTTTCTCTCCTCTTCTTCCTCTCTCTCTCTCCTTCCTTCCTCCTTGGAATTGACACCAATTGAGGAGAATAAAGCCTCCTACTTTAGCCAAAGGTAAGTCCTTTATTTTCCCTTTTGATTTTTTTCTCTTCTCTCTTTCTTTTCATTTATAATTTTTCAATTTTAGTAGTTAGATCTTTTATTTTCTTTCTAATTTCATAAATAGCAATGTAGATATACTTCTTTTCTATGTTAATTTTTATTTTATGCTTTTGAATTGCTATTTGATTTATGCATTTTCATTCTAGCCATTTAGAATTGAGATTTGATCTTCAATAGATCAAATCCCATATTCAATGGGCAAAATTGATTTCAATGTATGCCCCAATACTTTCAATTTTGTTTTAGATGCTTTGATTATGTTTTTACATCATTTTCATCATCATCCATGATTTGAAATGATAGATCTCACATTTGATCCTTGGATCAATTTATTAATGAGGTTCTATTCCACTCAATCATGTTTAGATACTATTTTCTATTCTGGTTCATTTTTTATTTCATCAATTCGCATAAAATTAGGCCTCATTTTGATTTGATTTTTTTACTGCATCTTAATTCATGTGTTTTCAGAATCTTCACCAAAAATAAGAACATTCTGACTTGGTTGGTCCTCCAAAAAAATTGGGATTCAAACTCTGTCATTTGGCCTCGTCCAAATTTGACCTGAAATTGGATCAACTTGTTGGAGTGATTTCTCCCTAACTAGAGATGAAATATCTAATATGTAAAAAGGGATGTCTCCAACATTGAATCGAGTTTGTCCATACCAATTTTTATCAATTTCTATGGTGTTTTCGTGCTCTATTTTGGTTGATAACTGCAACTCTATTATAATGTGTCACTTTTATGGTCTGGTTTTTAACCCGTTGTGTCAGAGTCATATCTCCCTAATGGGAGATCATTTTTTATATTTGTAAAAAGTCTTTTCTTTATCTGAATGTTTAGTTCGTATCTGTAAATTTTCATCAATTTCTATAGAGGATTTTTATTTGTTTTGAATTTTAAGTTGAGACCTTGTTTATTTGCAATCTCAGGCAATGCTTAGGCCCAAGATTGACTTGTTGCATTCATATCTCCCTAATAGAAGATCAATTTTCAAATCTGTAAAAATGAGTCTCTTTCTTAGAATGTCTAGTTTATGTATGTCAATTTTCATAAACTTTCATTTTCTTTTCACTTGTTATTCAAATAAAAAACCAAAACCCTATCAATTTTCTTTAATATGCTTTTCATAGGTTTTGATCTGAATTGATTGGATTAGATCTCCCCAATGAGAGCTCATTTTTTAAATCTGTAAATTGGATATTTTTTTTTTACATGTCTAGTTTATCTCTGTAAAATTTTCATAACTTTTATAAACTTTTCATGTTTGATTCTGATCGAAAATCAAAACCCTATCATTTTGCCTCATTAAGTCTTAAATTTTATCTTAATTTGTCCCAATTAGATCTCTCTAATGAAAACTCATTTTCAAAATCTGTAAAAAGAGTTTTCTTCCATTTTGTATTTAGTTTATCTATGTCAAATTTTATAAAAGTTTATACTGTTTTGATATTTCAATTTTGTTAAAAACCAAGACTGGTTACAAAATTTTAAATTCTGTAATAGGTCCATTTCTTGTTTGCAAACAGTGACTTCCCGAAGTCATCATTTCCAAACCAGGATTGATTTTCCAATTCTGTAAATTAAAGTTATTTCATGGTTGAATTAAACAATTTCTTGCATAAATTTTGGAGAAATTGAATAAGTTTAGTCTCTAAAACTTTAAAATTACAGAAACTTTTCTGTTAAAAATCCAATTCTCTGTTTCTAAAAATTAGGTTCTCTTGTTTCAATCATAACTCAAGTTTTAAAAATGATTCTCAAAATCCGTAAAAGGGAAATCTTTCCCTGATAAGTTAGGAATTCATGGATTTATTTTTAGCTCAATTTGAGTTGTTTTAGACTTTAATTCATTCAAAATAGTCTGATAGGGTCTGTTTGCATATCCCGATTTTGAAAAATCTTGTGTTGATTGAATAAAAAACCCAAATTCGGGTTTTTCTCCAATCTTTTTCTGCATTTTTAGATTCTAGAATATTTCTAAGGTTATTAGGAACATTCACATCAAATTGCATGAATTTCTAACATGTTTTTTGGATTTTTCCTTATTTTTGGGGCACAAAAAGGCTAAATTTTGGATTTTCTTTAATTTTTCAATAATTGAAGAAGATCCATAAATGCCTACATTCTAACATATTTACTCATTTTGCAGGATTTTCTTTTCTCTTTCTTTTTTTTTAATTATTGTAATTTATTCAAGGGTTGTAATAATTCCATTAATAAGAATTTTATTTTATGCTTAGTTTAGAATGAATTAGCATATACATTAATTTTATATTAATTTATTGTATTTTATTTTTCTTTATTTTTAAATATAATATAAAAAATATGAATGACACATGCACCATTTAATAAAGGATAAATAAAACTAAGTAAAGTTCGTATTTATGGCCATAGTCAGAATATGAATAATACTTAGAATTATTATTCTTTATTAAATAAAATTTGACCTACACTTTTAGGTTATTTTTTAAAAATCATCATTTTATAAAAACCAATCTCTCTTTTCTTCCTTTAATAGAATCTAAATAAAAATTAATTCAAAGTATATTTGTGGCCCTAGTCATGAATATAATAAAAATTAATTTTGTTTTAATTCTATAAAGGCACAAAATTTTATTTTCTTTTTTTTCTTTATTAGAATTTTAATAAAGATTAAATCAAAATATATTTATAGTGATAGTCATGAATATATGAAAATTTAATCTTGTTTTAATTCTATAAAGGCATAAAATTCCTTTTTGATTTAAATTTCAAATAATTCCTTCAAAATTTCTTTATATTCATCATAGAACTTGCATCACTTCTTTTCTTTTTCTAAATTTCAAAACTTTTCAAAGTATTTTTTATTTTCAAGTATTTTGCAAGTGATTTTTTTAAATACCTTTCTTTTCTAAATTAATTTTGATTTATTTTTAATATACTTTCAAGTTTATTTTTATTTTTGAAATATTTTCAAGTCTGTTTCATTTTAAAACTATTTTTCAAATTCCAAGTCCTTTTAAATTCATTTCCAAACTTTAATTCCAAGTTCTAAATTCAAAGTCCAATTTTAAATTTCAATTTTTAATTTCAAAATTCAATTCTCAAACTTTGATTTTAAACTAAATTTCATTTGAATTTTCTATTTTAAATCCCAATTTTATTTTAAAAATTCCAATTTTTAAGCTTTTAATTTAACTTTCAAATTCAATTACATTTTCAATTTCAAATCTTCAATTTTAAGTTTTTAAATTTTAATTTCCAATTTCAATTCTAAATTTTGATTTTCAATTTTAATTTCAAAATTTGATTTCTAAATTCAATTCTGATTTCAAAAATCAATTTCAATTTCGAAATCAATTCAAAATTTTAAATTCAAACATTCTATTTCAAATTCCATTCCAGAATCAAACTCAATTTTAAAACTCCAATTTCGATTTCAAAGTTCAAACTTCAACTTTTCAATTCAAACTCCAATTCATTTCAGTTCCAAGTTCAAAGTTCAGATTTAATTTCAAGTTCAACTTTTCACTTCCTTTGCAATTTCAAAAACTTTCAATTTCAGTTTCAAAATCAATTTTAATTTGTAATTTCAAAATAAATTCTAAGTGATTTTAGATCGATTCCTAAATCATTTCGAGTCATTTCTAAATAACTTTTCCAAATATATCTTCAAACCTATTTTCAAATCACTTAGAAAATCCAAAGTTCCGAAATATTTTCAAAAGTATACATGTTTTCAATTTCAAAATCATAGCACAAACATGATTCTTTGTGCGTTTTTAGGACTTAGAATAAATTAATTAGACAAATTTAGGCAAAGTAAAGGCATAACATTCGATCCTTGGTTCAATTACCCCTGGTAAAGGTGCCAGGAACGGTTGAACCTCATACCGTTGAGCGAGCCCGGTCTCCCAATTTTCTCACATTTTCTAAAAACGAAGGCAAGTAATTTTTTTAAAATCTTTTCAAAAGGTCAAGTAGACCTTGCAAGACTTTTCTCTTTCCCTAAAAAGAAAAGGAAAATTTTTGCAACAATCACAGTACTCTATGAGTTTTTACTGACCCCCCCCTCTTTTTAATGCAATTAGGTAGTTAATTGTAAATAGTGAATAGCATTGACTTTTAGTTAGAATTAATTTCATTGTTAGGTAGGTTTTAGAATTAGGAAATATTTTTAGGGACTTAAATAACTTAGAGACACCAGGGTTCACGTTTTTGGCTGTTTGGAAAAATCGCCCAACCTCTCTCCTTTCTCTCTCTCACACGCCCTCCCTTGCGTGTTCTTCTTCTTCCTCTTTTCTTTTCCTCCCTTCTCCATTTTTTGTGTTTGTTTTTTTTCTTTGGTGTGCTACTGTGTTTTTTTTTAACCGGTGTTGCAGATCGTGTGGGAGTCTTCCTTGATTTGGTGTGTCGTTTGCATCAACGAGGATCGGTCGTGCTTCTTCTCCAATCGGCTCTCTTCCTTCTCTTCACCAACGTCTTCCTCTTCGCAACTCAGCTTCCAAATGGGTGCAACAACTTGAGAAACACGGCAGACCACCAAAGAACGTGTAAGTGTGCTCTCTAACGCCATTAACCGCTCTTTCTCCCTCCTCCATCATGAGACAAGCCCTTGGGGTGAGTCTTCCCATCCTGTTCTTCTAGTTATTGTCGAGTTGGGTCATGTCATTTGTCCAGTCGTGAGTCTGTCCTTAGGGTGTCGTGTCAGTCCAAAATATAATCTTTTTATCATCTAAAACTTTGTCAAGATCAAGTTCTTACATGAGCAAGAACCGATCCAATGTTTGGATCCTCTATTCAGCCGATTACATTTCAATTTCAAAGCTTTCATAGAAATCACTGAATAGTGTATCTAATGCACATAGTTTTAATTTTTTATGTATTTTTATTTTTAATTCTCTGATTTTTTTTTGTCTTGACAGGTCTGGTCGTGATCTTGCTGCAGCTAGATCCGACCACTAATAAATGAGTAGAATAGGTTAGTCGTGTAGTGTTAGAGTTAGGCGTTAGTGTAGTTTAGGTTAATGTCAAGTCAATGATTAATTTTTATTTTTATTTTATTAACTTTAGTTCTGGTTTTTAACAATTGTTAATAGTGGGCTAACATTAGGTCAATTAGGTGTATTTGCTGCTGATAAATCTTTAAGTTAGGTGTAGTTAAATAGTAGTACATAGGGATATATTTGATAGTGTACCATTAGTCGAGTTGCTAGTTTGTCTTATATTTTTTTATTGTGTTATTAACTTCCATTTTGACCAAATTCGGTTCATGTAGGTCCATTAAATTTAGTATAGTATAGCTGTATCAAGTAATAAGTTGTACATTAGGTTGGCATATAAAGTAGTATAGATTTTTTTAGTGTGTCTTGACTTTTTGCATAGGGTTTTCAAAATCATGTAGTGTAATTTAGGTAAGTCTTTTAATTGCTTATTTAGTTATAGGTAAATTGCATATTTTGAATTGCTAGGTTAACTATTAGATTTTGAATCTTTGTGTAATTTTGGTAAATAATAAATTCTGGTAGGTTCGCATAGGTAATTTTTGTATGTCATTTTTTTAGCAAGATTTAACTTTTAGTTAGGGTTTTTGAAAAATCGTGTGGAAGGCTAGTATACTTTTGGCAAGAAAATTTATAATTTTCGTACATCTTAGTTTACTTTCTATTTTTAGTGTTTAGGTTAGATTCTTAGGTTGAATTGCTTCTTTGATTTCCATATTTTAAATTGAATTTCTTTAATTAAGTTTAGTGATTAGGATTAGCCAAAAACGTGTAAGGTATCCATTTAGGTAAGTAATTTATTTCTTGGGTGTCTTAGTTGAATTTCCAATTTTAAATTCATAGACTAGTTTCCATGTTTAATTCATTGTCTAAATTAGGTTAGTATCATATTTTTTTGTCAAGTCATTTAAGAGGTAGCCTTAGTTAGACGTTTTGCATTTGTTTCATTTATTCCTTGCCTTTTTCATTTGTGATTTGATTTTAGTAATATTCTTTAATTACTTTCTTAATTATAAGCTTGAATTAGTCTTGTATTTGTAGTAAGTTGAATCAGCTATAGTGGGGTCCACAAGGGGGCATAAGCAATCAAAGTTCAAATCAATTAAAAATCGCCCCTTAGGCCCTAATTAGGTTAGTTAACTTTAGTTAATTTACAATTAGTTTGAAATTGTTTTAATTAAGTAGTTTAGTTTTAAATTCAAGTTAAGTAGATAGTTTATTTTATGTACATTAGGTTAGTTTACTTGTATTGTTTTGAATTAAATTCATTCTTAGTTTAGTTAATGTTAGTTAGATAATACACGTTTAGTAACTGATTAGTTGGTTAATTATAGTTAGTCATGTAGCACTCCTTTTATTTACTTAAGTTCTTTTAATTTCATGTATGGTAATTAGATTTTAATTAGGTCATTTACATTTCTTTAGTGGTCATAGTTTGTTGTATTTAGTTCTCGCTTCAGATTAGTTAATTAGTTAGTTCACGTTATTTTATTGATTAGCAAGTAGAATTGTTAGTGTATTAGTCGTGTAGTTAATTTTATTAATAGCACACTTAGTTAATTCATTTAATTCTCTATTGAATTTGTTCAATTCCTATTTTTTAGCAGTAATTAAGTTTTGCTTTAGTAGTTCTTTAGTTTTTATAGTTTTAGTTAATTACTTAGTCAAGCAAAGCCAAAAATCAAATTTCTGCAAAATTTGCTTTTTGATCAACTTCGGGTCATCAATTTATGTGTGTTTTTAATGGGTTTTGATCTGAAATTTTTATACTAATTTTATCAGCATGTCTAATTTGTCTCTGCCAAATTTCAGAATTTTTCATGCTGATTTGGTCAAGTAATTAAATTTATTTTGAAAATAGGTTCTTCAAAAATTACTGTTTTGGTTTATTGCTGTCAAGGGATATTTTCATAAATTGAAAAATCATTTTCTCTGGATTTTGGTAGAATTTTTAAACTCTATAAATTGGGTCTGATTCTTGAGTGTTTCCAAAATGTCTCTGTAAAATTTCATAGCAATCAGACCCCGTTTACATTTTTAAAACCCCAATTTTCCGAAGTCTGCACCTATATTTCCTGCTTGACTAGTATTTAGGGTAGTTTAGGAATTTTCTCTAGAATTAGGTTTTAATTTTTAATTCTGTTATTTTTCTGATTATTTGTAGTTAGAGTAGGTTCTGTATTTTTTCAGAAAGAGTAAATTAGTTTAGATTAATTTTGTTAATTATTTAATTAGTTGTTTAATTGCATGATCTACTTGCTTTGTAGTTTAGTTGATAGTTGGTGATTAGCATTGAGTAGTTGTAATTTCATTAGTATTAGAATTAGTTTAATTGCATTTATTTAATTGCATTTTTATTGTGTTAGTTAGTTAGATAATTAGTTTATTTCAGTAACTTATTCTTTAGTTGATTTAAATCTTGTTTAGTTTGAAGTAGATTAGGTACTAACATCATTTTGCAGGTTCAATTGCATAAGGAGGAGGGCGGCTAGTGAAGATTGATCATTTTGCTTCTCCAGCTAACATCAAAGTCCCATAGCTTAGTTAGATTAGGATTTTATTATTTATTAACATATTTTTTTAAAATTTAGAATTCAAACTCATAAAACTAAATTCAAATTTATTGAAATTACATTACATTCTATCCAATTATTCTAAATTCATCTGAAATCATATTCAACTTTATTTATATAAAATTTACTAATTATTTTATCAAATTCCATCTTTTTCATAAATTCAATTCTGAATGTAAATTTCACTAAAATCAACTTTAATCAACTTTAATTTTTTTATAAAATACTTCTTATCACTCATGTTAGACTAATTTGCATCTTTACACTCGTTTCTCATAAAATTTATTATCAATGTTATTTTATTTATTGAAAATACCTTGAAGAATCACATGTATTACATCCAAATTCAATTTAAATTTCAAATTTAATTTTGACAAGGATTCAAATTATTATATAATTCAAATTTGAATTGTTATTTAATTAAGTCTCAAATTTAGATTTGAATCAAACGCAAATCTAATTATAATAGTTGAGACATATTTATTAAATTAGAATTAAATCCAAATCTGATATGAATTCAGATTAAATCTGATTAAAACTCAAAACCTGATTCAGAATAAATTTCTAATTGAAATTTATTATGAATCTAAATTAAAGCTCAAATTAAATCTTAAAACTCATCTTAATTTCAAATGATATTTTAACAATAAATTTATTTATTTTTCTCATAAAAATATCAAAAATTCATGAGTTTTACAAATAGTGCAACTGGATTTTGAATTAGAAAAATGAAAGCCCCAAAGAGATTTTTGGCTCTGACTCAAAACTAGACAAACTTAGATATGAAACTTAAATTTTTAACGAGCCAAAAAATGTGAGTTTTCAATACTAGGTTGCTAAGATACAGACAAAAGAGCAGGTATTTTCAATGATAAACAATCACCAAAATAATTATTTCTCATCGTTCGTGCTTATTTTCATAGGTTGTAGAGATAGAATCTAAAGACAAGCTAAACATGTGAAATGTAGTCAAGCTTGTTTGATTTTGAACAAGCCTAAGAATGCAGAAAACTGACTCACTAATAGAGAGATATGAATCTATCAATCTAATATTGTTTTATAGGACAAAAAATAGAAAACAAGATTTTGAATTCAAGATGGATCCAATATCTGAAAGATACAAAATAACGAAACCACAAACCTTGTGACGCTAATTTTCTAAAAACTCAGATCATAGACTAAGTGAACAGTCCCATCATGATTGCCATTCTTTGGATCCCTCCCAGATTTTGAAAAACAAAAAATGAGGGGTTTTTCACTATTTTTTTTAAATGGACCTGAAACAAGATCCAAATTATGAGAGAGTGTGGAGACCATTCTTCAAGATAAAGTGCCTTTTATCCTTCAATAAGAAGGGATCAGCTAAACCAGGAATCCTTGATCGTTGTTTTTAGAGTGACGACATTGCGGGGATTCATACCTTGTATATGAGACCTAGAAGAAAATGAGTTCGGTGGTAGTAGATATCAAAACTAAGAAAAAAGACACAAAAGCAAATAACATATGAATGTTAGAACTATTACAAACTTAGTAAAACACACAAATAAATCAAATACAAATAGAAATAAAAATTGAATCTCACCTCGAGCTTAGGTAGCCCTTTCTATGCTGCTGATGAGCGTGGGGAAGCACAGGTGGCACTTCAGCTAGGCACATAATCTAAGAAGGGAGGTTAGACAAGGGATATGGGTCTTAGGTTATGCTAGGTTTGACTTGATGGACTTGGCTAGGTCGGTTAGGCTAGGTCTTTAAAGATTTTGGCAGAATGACAATGCTAAGAGAGATAGACGTCATATGCTAGAATAGGGGGTGACTTCTTATTTATAGGTTTTTAGGTAGATCTAAATATGTTTCCTACGTATTTGAGATCCATCTAGATGGATGGTTCCTGAAAAGACGTTTTCGAATTACTGAGATTTAGCCAATGTTTTTTGCGTTGGATGAAGAGTTTTTCTAAGGAAATAAGATTTTAAGGCTTGGAAGGTTTCCAAATACGATTTTGGAAGGCTGAGAAGGTAAATCTTGTCCCAAACACGTACAAAAAAGGTGGTTGATGACAAGCTGGTGTCGACAAGCACTGGTGACAAGTGGTGTTGACAATAATTCTAGCCTTAACGAGAAGTTAGTTGTTGTTAGAGGTAGTCAGTAATGACAACCTATGGCTCAAACCGACCAGGGTGACAATCAACAGGGGTTCTAATGACAACTTTAGGTGTCATGAAGGGTGGATGATGTTATTTTTTTGGAATAGAAAGTTCTCTAACGACAATTCAATAATAATGGCGACAACTCTAAGATGATGGTGACAACAACAAGGATGGCGATAATTCAGGATAGTTCTGACAATAATTCAACAAGGGCTCATGACAACATAATGTGTCGTTACAGACTGCGAAGTTGTTTTGGCCATAACTTTTGATCTTGATGACAAATTGACCTGATTTTTGACTCATTGAAAATCTAAGAATATTTTCGTTAGCTCTTTTTTTGGTCAACATATGAAAGAAATTGCTTTGTATGCCAAAAATCAAATTTAAGGTATCTTGCTGCAAGAAAAAGTTGGAATTTTGGACTAAAAATATCTTAATAAAGAATTGAGTGTCTATAATCTCTTTTGTATGAGGTGCATGACACACCTAGTGTAAGATATGAGGGCATGTCCAAGATGTACCATAGGTTGAAATCACTTTTTTATTGGTTGGGCATGATGGCTTGTGTATGTGAATATATGCGTCAATGCGTAGTTTGCCAAGCCAATAATTATGAGGCAATAAAATTGCCTGGGTTGTTATGGCCTTTGTTGATCCCCGAGTGAGTATGACAAGGATATCTTCATGAACTTTGTGAAAGCCTTACATGCATGTTAGTGAAAAGAGGTCATCAAGACTGTGGTGGATAGGTTTTCTAAGTACACTCACTTCATTAGGTTGCTTCGAGAATACTCTTTCAAATTGGTTGCAAAGCAATTCATGAGCCACTGGTGAAACTTTGTGGGATGTCAAGGAGTATTGTGAGCGATCAAATTTTAATTTTTTTGAGTCAATTTTGGACCACATACTTCAAGTTAAGTGAGACAAAATTGAACTGCAACACCACTCACCACCCTTAAATGGATGGGTAAACATAGATTATGAAAAAGGCGGTAGAGGCTTACCTTCATTGCTTCATAGGAGACTACCCAAACAAGTGACAACACTTTTTGCCATGAGCAAAATATACCTACAACACAAGTCATAACTCATTCATAGAGATTACTTCTATTCAAGGCATTATACGGGTTCCCTCCCTCGTCAATGGCTGCATATGATCACGTGAGTGTTGTATCTCCTGAGTTAGATCATGCTCTAATGGCACGAGATGATATTATTGCTACCTTAAGGCAAAACATTGTGAAAGCCCAACAATTCATGAGACAGATCTATGACAAGGGTTAATCTGATCAAGCATTCGAGGTAGAGACTGGGTATGGCTAAAATGCAGGCTTAGAGGATAGAAGGCTCTCTCGAGCCATGATTATCACAAGCTCTTGTCCAGGTACTACGGACCATACCGAGTTGAGGAACAAATATATAAAGTGGCCTATCATCTAACACTCCTTGAGGAGGTGAAGATTCACCATGTCTTCCACATATCTTGCCTCAAACCGTTCCATGGTGAACCTCCAACGGTTGTGAATGTGCCCCATGATGAAGATTATGTGCCCCATCTCACTTTCATCTTGAAGATGAACAGACTACAGAAGAATGAAAGAATGATGCAGGAATATCTCATTGAGTGCAATCATGGCGGAAGGTGATTCAGCCACATGGGAATGAGAATTCGACTTGAAAAAGAGGTTCTCAAATTTTTGACCTTAAAGGCAAGGTGATTCAGAGCGTGGTTGAGCTGTTACGATCATAGATCTAGAGAACTTGTCAGATTCGTTGCTCCATAATCCAAATGCCATCTCGGCTATAGAAAAGGATTTCCCAAGTCTAAGTGGGGCCCATGGAGGTGACATGGCCATTGAGACGACTCCTCATTCAGAAGAAATGTCAGCGGACATATGTTTACACTAGAGAAAAGGACAACATCCCAGTGAGGCCCATAAGAGGCATCAAATTAGAGGAAGAGTGTGGGATGTCCCCACCTCTCTAGAGCTTCTCCCTCCTTTAAAAAAGGAGAGGTTATATACAGTTCACTTATGTCTCTTTTATTTGTTTTTTAATTTTTAGGACATTAGGCTTATAGAGTGTCCAATTTAGGATAAGACTTTAGTCTACTATTTTAGTTTAGTTCTTGTTGCCTAGTAGGATATATTTTTGAGCAACAAGAGGGTGTTTTGGGTTTATGGGCTAGTTTAATTTTATGTACTAAATATGGATTCTACTCCAGACTTTTCCTCTATATAAAGAGGTCTAGGAACCCTCTTGAATAACATGCTTATTGATTTGATTTCCTAAACCTCTCTCTAGTCTTCCTTTTCTCTCTAGATGTCATCTCTCTATCTCTCTCTCACTCTTACTCTCGCAAAGGTTAGGACCTCCATAGGATGGTCGACACCTCCCCTGAAGAGCCCATACTCTCCCTATCTTGTACGCTTGCGGTTTAGCTCTTCTGGAGATCCAACCAAAACTTCTATGTTGTAGATCGTGTGTTGGCACTCCAGAACGTGTGAGGTACTTTCTCTACTTGCTACATACTTTTGAAACCTCAAAAACTAAAATTACATCCTACCGATTTTAGAAAAATGCATAATTTGGTCTGTTTGACCTCACCAGCCTCTTTCATGACCCCAACTTGATAATTATGAGCCCTAAAATGTATATCAGACCCTTGCACAAATTCTTAGGTCCTCAGTTTGGACCAAAAACCCTACACAAACTGCTTACCGAACCCAACCATTTGACCACGTTTCTCACCGTTTTGCCTTAGTTGCAACTACAAGAAACCTTAGACCTATTCCCTTACAGTGACAATCAGGGTTCAACACCCCAATATGTGACCCACGGGACCCAAAAATGGTAGGTTTAAACATCTTGAGTTTGTCATACTCAAATTGCAATATTCATCCATTGGTAATCTGGACCTACCATATAGTCCTTCCGAGCCTTCCACATCAAAAAATCCAAGGGGTGTAACAATGAAAAAGTATCACTTTTGAAATGTTATTTTTGTTGGCACATTTGGCCCTCCAAATGCGATATACATGTTTGATTGTGTTGAAACTGACTCTTGGATCATGTTTTTTCAATGAAAAAACATGGTGATCTAGTTGGAATCCCATGGTACAAGTTGTTTTGACACAATCTATCCTCGTAGTTGTGTTTAGCATGGTCGATATAGTATAAGAATCAATCCTTGAATCATGGTTTTTTTGATATTTTTGTATGTTCTTTAAGTTAGAAAAAAATGATACTTCAATTGACATTGATTTTTGCATCACTAGAAGGACATGCACATACGTCGAGTTCCAGCAATTCAAAAGCTACTTTCTATAGCCCCAAGGGATTTGGTGTAGTGGGATGGGGCCTAGGCTGCTTGGCAGGTGGTCTAGGTTCAAATCCCATGAGCATCACCCCCTTGCAAGCCAAAGCATGGTGACTCCATGAGGGCGGGGGGTAAGCCCTCAGGCTGCCAAGACAACAACCGTATGTATGGCAGACAATCTATGATTCTGAGGTGGTTTCTTCCAGTAAAAAAAAGTGCTTCCCACAAAAAGGTAAGTAGATCACATCCATGGAGTTTGTAGCAAATTTTAACCCACATATATATAGAGAAGGTGGCAGCTGCTCTTTTCTAGCTAACCATTTTTCAAAGGGTTTTTCATGTTATTCATAAATCTAACCAAACAGACGTGTTGCATCTTATTTTTCAAAAAGTATTCGAATGTGCGTGCCAAACTAGAGTCAGGTATCACCAACAGGGGGCTCCGCTTGTCTGGCAGAGCAGTTAGTTCATGTCATCTTGTGTTCGGACGTTGCAAGTTCGAACCCCAAATGATATGGTTGTATAACTGGTAGGGGTCTACGTAACCCCAGCTTTCTTCTGTCGAACAAAAAATAAAGTCAGGTATCGGATTGTACCGGTTATGTTTGTGACATGGGTGCCGCTAATTTCTTTGAATTGAAAAGAAAACTTAAAGGTGTGTGTCCAAAGTGGACCACTGAATGGTAAACGACCTGGCACTCCATATATATGGAGCGGAGAAGTTGGAGAATAAGATACTCACTATCAGGATTTCCACTTGGCGAAATGTCACTGGCTCTTGGGGTTCCCTCGGGCCCAGCAAGACAGAGACGGTGGATTTCCTTGGATGGAAGGATAAAGCCGGATAAGGGTGGAGCGTCACGATTGGTCGAGCCCAGATGACACGCGAATCTACGCGTCCGATCTTAGCCAAGATCAATTGGAGCCGTCCATTGCGGAGGAGAACTACAACCACCAGTCCGCTTGGCACATGAAATATACAGGCAGGGTGGGAGAAGCAGGGCTCCCTCATTCCCTCTCTTGCCAACCCAACTCCGGTAGCGTCGGTGCTACGCTTCGGGATAAACCAATGGCGTCGGTGCCGTCGCTCGGGGGATTCGCGCCGTCTACCTTCTTGACGGGGCGTTCCGGCCGCAGGTTGGCGAGGGGTTATGAGGCCCGGAGCTTCCCTTCGCTAGCGCGCTTCGCCTCCTTCAAGATCGAAGCTAAGAAGGGAGAATGGTTGCCTGGGTTGGTATCGCCTGCGTATCTTAACGGCAGGTGATTCTTCGATTTCGTTTTTTGTGTTTCTTCTTCTTTTGTTGTATGCTAGCAAGTAGCAACCTTAATGTTCGTGTGCGTGTGTTAAGGATGTCAATTGATCGCGTTTTGTTGGATATCTGTTCGAAGGTGAATCCATTTAGTCGGATCCCGCAGAAGAGATGGTATCCAATTTATAACGGGATTCAGATTCAGTTTAGAGTCTCATCAGAATGAAGATTCGATCGATGGATATCTGAATCCAAATTGCATGTGAAAAGAAATATCTGATTAACTATTTTAAGCTAACCGGATTTGACATTAGCCTTTCCCATACAAATCTAAATCTGGCAACCGTATCCAATTAGGCAATCTCTAGTTACTTAAATTTGCCTTCAATAACCCCACTTGGGTCACGTTTCTCCGATGCGTAGGGCAGGGCAAACCCTCAGCCACAAAGCATGCCTGCATGATGATTGATGCCTTTGGCTGCTTCGTCCCATCTAAGATATACGCATCCACTAGTTAGTATGCATATCCGGCCTCGTGGCTCCTGGAGCTTTGTCTCATGTCCTCATTGAGCTTGTTTTGTCTCACTTTTAACTATACCATATGTACGCAAGTGAACTTGGCTAGTCAGTCTTATATCTCTAGTAAGCTTTTGTTTGTGTATAATGACTTTTATATGTTGATTTTATCAGATTTAGTTCTTTGTGCTTCTTGTTTGCAAATCTCCACCATGAATACAAAAATAAATAAATAAATAAATATATACATTACAGCGTTTTCTGGTATCGTAGTCTTGTGGAACAGCTTCCATCAATTTGAAAGTAGTTAAGAACGGGAGTAAGGTTGAAGAAGTCGAACAAATGTTTTATTTCTCAACTCTTGTGCAAAATGTTGCAGCCTTCCTGGAGACAATGGGTTTGACCCCTTGGGCCTAGCTGAAGACCCAGAAAATTTGAAGTGGTTTGTGCAGGCCGAGTTGGTCAACGGCAGGTGGGCTATGCTTGGTGTAGCTGGGATGCTGTTGCCTGAGGTGTTCACCAAGGCTGGAGTCATCAACGTGCCGGAGTGGTATGATGCAGGAAAATCCGAGTACTTCGCATCATCGTCAACGTTGTTCGTGATCGAGTTCATTCTTTTCCACTATGTGGAGATCAGAAGGTGGCAAGACATTAAGAACCCTGGCAGTGTGAACCAGGATCCCATCTTTAAGAACTATAGCTTGCCACCAAATGAAGTTGGTTACCCTGGAGGAATTTTCAACCCCCTGAATTTCGCGCCAACAATAGAGGCCAAGGAAAAGGAGCTAGCCAATGGTAAATTTCCTTACTATATCAATCCCCGAATTGAAATTAAAAGTGTCCCTGAGGGCTACTATCCTTTGGTTTGAGCTAGCCAATGATAATTTGGTTTGCATGCATGCTCAATGTTGTGGGTTTTGTTGTGGGGGGGGGGGGATCAGTGCCACCCACACATCGTCCAAGTCATGATGAGTGGGGTCTTAAAACAAAGTCCTGGGTTTCTACCAACTATGGACCTGGACTTGGTTAATTGTGCCAATTTGCCCGTGGACTCATGATCATTTGAGTCTAAATCAGTTGGACTAAGGTAAATTAACCAGGAAGATTTGTCCCCATGGGAGTGTCAATGAGAACATCATGAGGACTTCAATAAGAGACTTGAGCATGCAACCATTGAAAACTGGAAACAACAGGCTCAACCATGTCATCACTGCCCAAGCATGCTATTAACTTGATCAGAACCTGTGTGTGAAGAAGAGTCATTTTCTTCCTTTTTTTTTTTTGCAGGGAGACTGGCCATGTTGGCGTTCTTGGGTTTTGTTATTCAACACAATGTGACTGGAAAAGGTCCCTTTGAGAACCTGCTGCAACACCTCTCTGACCCGTGGCACAACACCATTGTCCAAACCCTCCGAGGAGGAGCCTAAATCAGACATGCATGAACTTTGTGTATTCTTTCTTCTTCTTCTCTACCTACACAAACTTATGGATGGTCTGCCCATAGATTGATGAGTTTGTTCTGTGATTCAAAAGCCTAGTTATGTACAAGTATATGGAAAACATGATCATCGACGTATTGCCAACTGATGCTGTCCCAATAGAGTCTGTAAGCCCTGTACCTTCGCTCTACTTGGTTATGGTTTTCAAGAGTTTTCTTCCTCATTCATGTCAAACACTTTAAGAACGTGTACCATGCCTTTCCTGGTAGCTAGGGTTGTTAAACAAGGAACTGGGATTCAGAAGAGATCTAGTGAGCTTCTTCTTGAGTTGCCTGCAGTTGTCAAGCTGCAAGAGACAACTTGTATGAATCCAGTTGAACTGACTCCCAGGTCCTTAAACAAACAACTAGAATTATATTTAACATGTTGCTTATCCCTTCTTTTAAAGGAATAGCTAATCTGGTTTTAAAATAAAGTGTGGAACAACAGCACCATGGCAATTAATCCTGTCAAGGACGACGCATGTTAATTAATGCCATACGTCAGACTAAATCCAGACCATAGTTAATCCAGTTATCCTCATAGGACTTGGGATCAATGACTAGTTAACAAAATACTCAAAGGCAAGGCAATAGAAAGGTTTACAAATATAAATTTAACTTTAAAAGTAAACGGCCTCCAAGCTCATGTCACAGGGAAACTAACGAAGGGAGCCCTCCTTACAAACCATGCAAAATCTTACAAGTGCTCATCTGTTGGACCCATGACAAACAAAAGTTCTGCATTTCTTGGGGAAAAAACAAAAAAGAAAATAGAAAATATTAAACTTCGGAGAGATGCAATCCTCGCACTTTATGCTTCACTATTCTTTTTCCTAATATTCACGTTTCACATATAAATGCAAGATGTGCAACTGTTGATATAAGTTGGGATCGAATAGATAGTTGGATGGTAAGATCACACTATCTTAACTGATGGGTACGTCTCGGATTTGAATCCCACACCATAGCCTGCCTATAGAAAATTAAAGAGAGAGAGAGAGAAGTTGTTGAGATAAGCTATCATGTACTATATCTCCACTTTCGATCATCGTTGTTGAGATGGCTGCATTGTGAATGGTACATACCTCGGGTTCGATCCTATGAAAAAGACGAGTTCAATGGCAGGTGTAACGCCCTTGATTTTTAAACTCAATTTTTAGAATAATTTTCTTTTTAAATCAATAGCGGAAACAAGAAATCAGGAATGCTATAGACATAATATCAAACACTAACCATTCTAGAAAATTTCATAAATTTAAAAATCATTACTCATTCACATTGAATTAAATAAAAACATTCATAATGGTCTAACTCGAAACCAAACCCAGAGTCCATTGCCAAACCCCAAACCCCTATAGCATCCCAATGCAAGTTTCAGCCACAGCCAATCATTTGAATTACACAGTCAAGCCTCATCACCTAAAAATGTTAAAATTAAAGAGGTCAGACTCATCTAACTTTAGTAGGAACACAATAACAATACATGTGGTTACAATACCAAATATGCATAAACATACTTATTTGAAAACATATGTGATACAATTCTATATTGTATCATGATGCATTCTAATACACAATTATTACAAAAAAAAAACCATGCAGCAATAATTTAGAACATGAATATATCCAGACTAGCACATGTACATATGGGGAACATCAAAACATCCAATAATCTAAAAATACATTATCTATATCATATCTATGTATGAGCAATTAAACAATGCATGAGTTTATCGAAATAATTGAAGCACTACTTTTATACATGAGTAACTTCTTATCTTAATTATTATATTCCTTACTTAGATGATACATGCAATGTCGTAACAATAATTTGAGCACCACTTTTATCCATGGCTAACTTCTTATCTTTATTATTATATTCTTTACTTAGATGATACATGCAATGTCTTAACAACATGCATAATTTATAATTGTTTCGATATCACAAACTTTTGTAGGTACCAGCACAAACCTCACCATATTAGAGGCAATGGCTCAGGGTGTACTTTTAGACAATTTATGACTTATTAAACTTAGCCTTGCATATTGTCACCTGTTTCAAGGTATGGGGTGACCTTTGTTGAGAGAGTCCCCAACCCTTCAACTTGATATATTAGAATTTCCTTCAGCTAAAGTTCATACATACCACCCTACAATCATGATAGTAGCCTAGTCTCTTCTCTCTATAGTTGGGAAAAAGCAACCTTTCATGCTATAAAGAAATCTCACAAAGCCTAGAGTACTGCTTAACGTCTCATTATAAGCTTAAAAAAATTAATGCATATTTTATATTAATTTAATTAATTTTTTTTGTCATTCATGCCTTAATACAATTAACCACTCATAGGGTCAATAGCCTCCAATTTGAGTACAAGCATAACCGACATTTCGGGCTCAAACATGCATAAGATCATTAGGCCTTATTTAACATTTAACTTAGTTCCTACCAGGTTCTCATAAATACAATACACATGCATTTCAAATGTTTAGATAGGCCAAAACAATAATTTGTTACACATAGAATAATTCAAACATAGCATGAACACGTAAGTCACCTCGTGTGCATGCATATCAACATACATAATAACATATTACATTATGACAGAAATTTAATGACATAATAGCATATCCAACCATGCTAATCATTTTGTCAACATATTAATCTCATGTACATAAGATCGTGTTGCATATCATCATATACATGATAAACATAACATCTCAGCATATGCATAACATCATATGCATAAATCATAAGTATCAAATCATTTTAACATTAAAACCGAAAATTATAGGATATGAATCAATACATGATCCCAAGTAAAGGCACAACCGTACAACTTCATTGGGAACAACCACTGTACTTAAATAATGTGTGTGTCTATATGATCCAGCTGTGCAACCCATTATTTTTCTACTAGTCTATTTTATGTACCATGACATGTATGCAAACAAGAGTTCCTAATTCAGAAGTGTATGGACAAAATTTATCAGTCAATGTTAATTTCATCACGGTCTCAATATAGTGAATTTAAAACTAAGATTTTTATAGTGGATGAATAGATATGTTAGCTGTCTACAAACATGAAAAGATATGTTAGTTGTCTACAGACAAAAACTTAGGTCCAATCTCATTTCAAGCCAGGGAGTGTAAACACCCCAAATTTTTTACCTTCACTCACAAACCCTTTCCTCTTGCCACTGGGGCCCGCTCTCTAAATCCTTCAAAAAACCAGTTGGTCGACATCTGAGCTAGGGCTATTCAGAGCTCGAATTCTGTCCCAAATTCAAATATCTCAAAATTCAATCTTCATTTTGGGCTCAATTTTAATCATCAATTTTTGCCTTCGAACAAAAATGTTCAATTCTTTGTCTCTGCCAAGGGTCTGAGACTTCAAATCTTCAGGGTTTGCATTTTGCATCTCATTTCATACCATTTTATATCATTTCTTGTCATTTCATTGCATTGCTTGTCATTGCATAACATTCTCGAGATCCAACACTCTAGTTTTCTAAAATCTCAAATCTAAATTCGATTTTAAAGCTTTTCTTTCAAAATCAATTTCAAAAACCTGGGTTTTAGATAGATATTTTCCATTTGTCAACCCTCAGGATCTTATATTTCTTTATTTCAAAATATTTTCCTTAGAAAGCGATCTGGATTCATTTTAAACTCAATTTTAACTAGTCTCAAGTCTCGGATGGGACCCATTCAAATGGTGTCGCTTTTGGATGACTTTTTTTTATCTAGATTTCTCAAATTTCAAAATTTCAATTGATTTAGGACTCTATCTTTTTACCTTTTTAAACCTTTTCAAAATTCTATTTTGGTTTTAAATCAGGGGTGGTCTTATCCCCAATCAATTTCTTTCATTTTGGCCAAAATCTTAGAGTTTCAGTCGAATTAGGACTCTATCACAGAGTTTCAGTCAGATTAGAACTCTATCACAGAGTTTCAGTCAGATTAGGACTCTATCACAAAGTTTTGGTCGGATTAGGACTCTATCACAGAGTTTCAGTCGAATTTGGACTCTATCTTTCATTTCTATTTTCACCTATTTTCAATAAGATCCTTTAAAATCTTTCAAAAGAAACCAAAATTTTAGAGTTTTAGTCTGACTAGGACTCTATCCCAAAGTTTCAGTTGGATTAGAACTCTACCTCAAATTGCTATTTTTACCCGTTTTGAAAAAAAAAATCAAAATCTTTCGAAAGAAGTCAAAATTAGAGTTTTAGTCAAATCAGGACTCTGTTCCAGAGTTTCACTTGGATCAGGACTCTAACCCTGACTTCATTTTTTGAAAAAATCTTTCAAAAACTTCTTTATTTATCTTTCAAACAATCAAATTTCAAAATTTCAGGACTTTGTTGTAGAGTTTCAAAATTTTAGGACTCTGTCCCAGAATTTCAGTCGGTTCAGAACTCTACTCTGATTTCATTGTTTACTTTTATTTTACTGGTTTTTCAAAAATAGACCCAAATTGAAATTCCACTAGAGGGGGGGTGAATAGTGAAATATGATTATGATCGATAAAATAAAAATAATTAAGCAATAAGGCACAACACATAAAACACAGAAGTTATACTGGTTCGGTCAGTATCCAGACCTACATCCAGTCCCCAAGCAAACCACTTGAGATTTCCACTATAACATCCGAGTCACCGGATAAATAGTACAACACCCTCTTCCCAAGAGGTCTTCTTCTCTCAACAGAGAAGGGGCACACCCTCTTCCCAAGAGGTCTTCTTCTCTCAACAGAGAAGGGCAACACCCTCTTTCACAGAGGTCTACTTCTTTAAACAAAGAAGGAATACAGTGAATAACAGAGTTACAATATTTCCTATAGAACCTTCAGAATGATATGAATGCACGAATGAAGGATTCTCAGAATGTTCTGTTTGTCACTCAGAGGATACTCTTTGTCAAAGAGTTGGACTTGACTTTTTCTCTTTTCTTTCTTTTTCTTTTTCTCTTTCTTTTTCTCTTTCTTTTTCAAGGCTCGCTTTTCAAATCACGAATAGAAATTTTTCTCTTTGTAAGCTCACGCGTCTATTCCATTCCCTTGTTTGAATAGTTTATTTGTGTGTGTTTATATAGCTTATAAAAAATAGTCGTTACATTTTGGAATTGTAACTTTTTGAAATGTGAAATGTTAGGTCATTTCAAAAACATCTTTTAGAGAAGTTCGAGAATCCCTTTTTCCATAAAGGTGAAATAGAGGGTACACTAGTCGTTGTAATATTTTAGGTAATACATATTTTATGTAAAAAGTCTATTTCTTACAATAGTACATTGAACGTTGGGTTGTAGTTTTGTCTTTATTCTAATTAATGATTTGAGGTACATTAGTACTTCTTTACTTTAAATGAGTGTAAGTACTATGAGTGCTTTGAGATATTTATTTGTACATAGTCATGTCAAGTGTTTTCTTTATGTTGTGTATTTCAAAGTCTCCAGAGAGAATGAGGACCAAAAAGAAGGTCGACATTCTTTGAGAAGGATATTTAACAAGGATTTGTTACAGAAGGCATTAAATGCTTTGTAGAGAGAATGATGACTTCAAGTAAGTCGACATTCTATGGTTATGAAAAAAGGTAACTAGAGTCCTTTTAAAAACATATTTTATTTGTTTTTCTTATGTGTAGCCGATTTATGTTTTTGTCTTCTTCTTGTATTAAGAAACATTTCATTAAAGAAGGTAACTAAAGTCTTTTCAAAAACATATTTTATTTGTTTTTCTTATGTAGTCGATTTTATGTTTTTGTCTTCTTCTTATAAAAAAATATTTCTTTAAAGAGGGAAACTAAAGTCTTTTCAAAAACATATTATATTTGTTTTCTCCATGTAGTCGATGTTATGTTTTTGTCTTTTTCCTACATTCTTTTTTTCATGTTGTCTTGTATATAGTATAAGGTACAATTATTATATGACAAAATATCTTTTTCATGAAAGGTTGTAAGAAGGTACAATTATTAGTTTTCAAAAAGGAGCTTTTTGAAACTATCGTATACTTTTATGATATAGTGTTTATGAATGAGTATGTAATATGCAATATGCAAGTTCCTGAAGGTTCTGTTACAAATGACTCTAAAGAAGAAAAAAGTCTTCATCTTGAGGTAGCCGATCTCTTCATTTGAACTTTAGGAAAGCATGGCTCATCAAGCTTTTTCTTCAAGGAGTATGATTGCACCATAGTTGTACTTGAACAGGGAGTCTCCATCCTTATTGGGTGAGATATCCTTGCATCAAATACTCGTTAGATTTATGGCAAAACATATTCAGTCATAATATAACATTATTTCAAGAGAACATATTATCATATCTTATAAAATCAAATGAGACAGTGTATCATATTATGTGACATCAAAACCGAGTTTCTCAACACAAATTTCAAGAATTTTAAAATTTTAGGACTTTCCCCTAGAGTTCCAGCTGGTTCCGAACTCTACTCTGATTTCATTGTTTACTTCTATTTACTTGTTTTGCGAAAACAGGCCCCATTCTCAGAGTTTCAAATTTTTAGGACTCTATTCTAGAAGTCCCAATTGATTAGGACTCTAACCCCGATTTCATCTTTTTATTCATTTTTACTAATCCCTGAAAAGATATTTCAAAACCTCTTCATTTGTGTTTCAAAAACCAAAATTTAAGAGTTTCAAAATTTTAGGACTCTATTTTTAAAAAAAAACTTTTGATTGTTATATGGTGATTTTACTCTATTTTAAACCCTTTTTAGTCTTTATTTTAACTTTTTAAAACCCTAACGTGGGACCCAGATAGTTGGCACCACATCTGGAAGAGTTTCAACTCATTCAGAACTCTGGTTGATTCTAAACCTTCAAGTTCAAAATCATCTCTTATTTTAACCTCTTTCTGAAAATCTTGTTTTTAACCCCTTTATTTTTAGATTTTAAAATCGTTTTTTGAAAAATCAAATGGGGCCCACACAGTTGGTGCCACATTTGAAGAAGCTTAGGTTAGTTCAAGTTTAGTTAGTTAGATTAGAAGTCTTGGAAAAGTCAAAATCGATTTTAAAACCCTATTTTCATTTTAATATTTTTAAACCTTATTTTTAGCTTTTATTTAAAGTTTTAAAATCAAATGTGGGCTCACAATAGGTGACGCCATATTTGGACTTGTTTTAGGCTAACTAGGATTCAATTAGGTTAATTAGAGTCTAATTAGGAAGGTTGAAAAGTCAAACCCAATTAAGAAAACTGCCCCCCTTATTAAGTCAATTAGGAAGAGTTTTGAGAAAACAAAACTCTCAAAACCCTATCCTAATTAATGATTTTGAAAAACTATAATTAGGAGACCTCTTGGTCGACCCCCACATGCTTTTCACTCCTCTCTCTCTCTCTCTCCCTCAAGCTACTCCAGCCTCCTCCATTGAAGCTCCAAGGTAACCTCTTCTTCCTTTTTCTTAATTTTGTTTATTTTTCATTAAAATTGTTGTTGTCACCCTTTTTTAGCATGCTTTTTCTTTAATTTTATTTTTAAAAAATCATGTGAGGACCTCAAGATGATGTTTAGCTGATGTTTGATAATACCTTACACATTTTTTATCCATTAATAATATTTATTTTTTATTTATTATGTTAAATGCCCAAAAAAGATCGGGATTCGACCGTTCAATGGATTAAATCCCTCTTTTAGTAGCTAAATCAAATTCCAACTATGTTTTTCTTGATTTTTTATTTTATTTTATCATGTTAATATTTATTTTATGTGTTTAAGCATCAAAACATGATTCGCTGCATTATTTGCAATTTTTTTAATAGTTTTTTTACATGCTTAAATTGGGTTTATTCATGTGCTTTATTGATAATATGCATTCTTGATTTTGGGCATACGAGAATGACATTATTTCATGTTCATTTTTTCTGACATTAAATTATGATTTTTTTACGGTTAAACCGTGAATGTGTCAGTGATTTTCAATAAACAATTTGGATTATTTTGAGTTCTGTAACCCTACTAAAAAATAAAAAATTGAACTCTGATTCTGCTACCATAAGAGCGTTGTACAGAATTAGGTACGGTTTGTCAAAGCGATATCTCCCTTATCAGAGATCTGATCAACAATCTATAAGTTATAGTGTGTTTGTTATGATGTCTAGTATATTCTATGAGATGTTTAGATTTTTATATAGCTATTTGCTATTTTTCCTTTGTCAAAAATTAGTATTTGTTTCACATCAACCATTATGTATCATTTAAACCCTAGTTTAACTTACGTAGATTGGATTTCCCTAATCGTAGATCCAATTGATGATCCGTAAAAAATCATGGATTCATCAGCATGTCTAGTTTTATTAGTATAATTTCTGTAATTTTTTAACTCTGTCTGGTATCTTTAGTTGAGATGAAATCAGAACTATCTTTTCTAAAGCCGTTACATATTCGTCGGAATCAAGCATATATTGCGAGAACAATATCTCCCTAACCGAAGATGCTTTTTCCAATCTGAAAAAAGAAATAATTTTTTTTATTTTTCTAATTTTTTCATGTAAAATTTTACTATTTTTCATTATTGTTTGATACCTAATTCGGGTCTGCCACTATGATAAGTACGTGCCTGCAGACAAAATCACATATTTTTAGGTTTTATTTAATTTTTATATCAAAATAATACCAAAAATATTTTTTTTATTGAACTTTAATTTTAGGGTTATCAAAAGTATACATGTTAATTTTGGCGAATTTTGGAATTCATTTGATACATTATTTGGTTAAATTGTGAAAATAGGATGCCCGTAGAGTTCCGATTCAACTGAAATACGAGCAAAAGTTGACATTTTTATGATATTTTAATTTTTTAAGGAAAAGTTTTATATTTTTAGGGTTTGATCATGTTCATAATCATGCTAGGGTGCTCCACACCCGTTTTGGTGTTGATTTGAATATGTTTGATCCCTTAATTGAAAGTTTTACAAAAATCTTTTCTGAAAAACCTTGATTTCAAGGCCATAGTCTTGTTTTCAGGGGCATTTTGGTTATTTTTCCTAAAATTCTAAAATTCAAAGTTATTTATTTTTATTATTTATTCAATTTTACATCATCTTTTATTATGTTTATTTTAGAAAAATATGGAAAAAGGCTTATATCTAGATAAATCCCTCAATTTCATATATTATTGGATAAATCCAGAAAAGTTGACATATCTTCACTAACAAGTTTGCTAGTTTTACAAAGACACTCAAGACTGTATTTTCTTTATTTTTTGTTTCTTTATTTCAATTTATTATTGATGTAAATTATAAAAATATTGGAATAAGAATTTAATTTCCTGCTTAGAATAAGATTGCATTGTATATAGTTTTATTTTTCAATAATGTTAAGGTGTGATAAAAGATGATTCATGCATATTCAATTTCACAATGGTCTACACGAATGACACATGTACTAGCTTCTAAGGAGCTGATAAACTCGATGGGTTTCGTATTTGTGGTCATAGTCAGAATACGAACAAAACCTAGATTTATCATCTTTTTCTAAGCCACAAACAACCTACACTCTTAGGCATTTTCAGAAATCATAGCATATTTTCAAAAGTTTTCTAAGTATCTTCTCCTTTTAGAACTAAATGAGATGTATTCAATATATATTCGTGGCCATAGTCAAGGATATGTAGAGGATGTATTTCATGTAAATTCTACAAGGCATAAAAATCTATTTTTTAAAAATTTTCCTTAAATTCTTCAGAAAATACTTTTGCAAATTACATTCATTCATTTATCTAAGCTAGACTGCATCATGAAAAGACTTTCACAGAGCCACACACCCATACCTTCTGATGTTTTTCAATTCAATCTCAACAAAAATTGATTTTCCATAAGTCTTTCTTCATGATTCGATTTTCTCAAAAAGATCTCATTTTCTTCATAAATCGATTTTCCTTTCTTCAAAATTACTTTCCCAATGCAATTCACAATTTTCAAAGTGTCCTCTTTTCCAAGTATTCCAAGCAAACATCATGTTTTCAATCTGCATTTTTCTAAAGTTCATAGCACATGCCTGATTCTTTATGCATTTAAGAATAAAGCATCAATTTAGACAGTTGAGCAAAGCAAAATACATTATTGATCCTTGGTTCGATTACCCATGAATATGGCGCCAGGAATGGTTGAACCTCATACCGACAGGCGAGTCCTATTCTTCGAAATTATCCGATATTTTAAAACTGAGGCGAGTTCTTTTCAAAATATTTTTCAAAAAGTCAGTTTGACTTGCAAAAGTAAAATTTTGGAATGATAATAGGTTTAGTGACCGTGATGGGACCTGTCATTGTTTGATCAATCTTGTGCTTTGCTCTATTCAACTTGTCAAAATCGTGTTTTATAATGTCAGCTCTATATCTTGTGAACCTAGGAGCCTAGAATCAAACCCAACTGACTTGGTTGTATGTGCATACTTGGTTGTATGGGATATGATTGAATGTTATTTCTCTTTATTCCTTTTTGTTTCCTTATATTTCTCCATAATTTTTCTAAAAATAATAGACGATTTTCAAAATCCCCTATTTTCTATTTATTTTCATGTATTACCTAATATTCCCTTTTATTTTCTCAAACCAGAGATGATTTTTCAAAACCTCTACTTTCTTTCAAAAACTCCAAGTGATCCTCTATCCTTTTGTTCATCTGGATCTCGAGTTCCAACTTTGTTTTGATCCTGCCTGCGATTTCTCAAAAAATCGTGTATATTCCTCAAGTCTTGTCCTTACTTCTCCTCTATTTTCCAGTTTATCTTGATGGCATCTAGTCAGCTTGATTCAGTCTTTCCTGAGGGTCATATCTCTTATGAGGTGCGGCAAGGTCTTCCTAATCATCGGACTCTGAACACCAGATCTTTCATTCTTCGGTAGTACTATTCTTGGCTCAAAAATTTCTCCCGTATGCTCCTGGACCATTTGAGTGATTATGGATTGAAGCTGGCTTCATCAGTGGGTGAGCAAATCATCAAGGGTGATTTGATTCAAGCATTGGCAGAGTGGTGGAATCCACGCATCTGCACCTTATGGTTCCCGTGGGGAGAGATGTCTCTACTATTAGACGAGTTTTCAGAGATTATGGGACTACCAGAGCCAGCTGGTCAGCCAAAGGATCCAGTAAAACAACAATTTCTGATCAACGTCAAGGGACTAGACCCCTGAGATGCTTTAGCTCGGATGACTGGACACAAATACTGGCCACTGATAGAAGTATATGAGAGTCAGTGTGTCAACTTGTTTGAGCTATATCGACAGTATGGAACTTTTGAAGAAGTCGACTCCTTATCCTGAGCAGCGCAAGAAAAGATTCAACATGTAATGATCTTGTGCACAGTAGGACTAGCCTTCTTCTAGGATGGACAAAACTATGTTGATATCAAAATAGTACAACTTTTGCAAAGATGGGGAAGTCGACAGACCAACCGTCTCTCAATCGCCATGGCCGCACTCGCCTTCTTGTATCGTAGATTGACCTGCTTTACGCTCAAAGATTCGATCTTAGTGGAAGGGTGCATCTACTCATTGCAGTCTTGGTTCTTCCGACATGTGCCAACACGAGCCAGCTCATTCAAATATAACAATAAAAAATCACTACCAACTTTTTAGTAAAGAAGAAATCGTGTGGGACTACTTTGACTGTCAGAAGTCACTCCCTCGATACACCTATGCATACGACAAGTGATTCAAGCTACTCATGCCATTCTTCTCTGTCAATTACAGCCTTATCGATGTGTTAGGCAGTTTTTGCAGAGACAAAAATGCATTGAGGCTCGATTATTGTCAGACATTGTGGCAGAGTTGGATCTGAACTCGACTTAGTGGTCTGGAACATACCATTTGCAAACACCCCAAAATTTCCAAGATTACTTTTTCTGACCCTGAATTCTGCCTCCTGAGTCACTCATACTTCTCGTGGTATTTTAGACTTTGTTTTTAGATTAGGCTCAAAAAATAAAGCGGCAAAATTTATAGAAAATTTTACAAAAGTGGTTTTAGGTTAAATAAGAAAAGATTTTTGGAAAGTTCTCGTAGCTAAGCCCCTTTTAAAAAAAATTAAAATTTAGTAGGGGCATTTTTGAAAAAAAAATAACCACCCACTCCTTTATAAACTCACGTAGTAAAGGAGAGGGGGGTCGATCTTTTAGAAAAAAAGGGCACGAGCTCCTCCTTCCTTCCCTTCCGATCTCTCTTCTCCCTCTTCTCCCTCCTCTCTTCCTCTTCTTCTCTTTCCCCTTTCTCTCTTCTTATCCTTCTTTTTTCTTTTCTCACGGTTGAAGGCGATCAATCCGACAACGATGCAAAGGAGGAAGGCGCCCTCTCTTCTCAATCTAATCAGATTCGAACCAGTAAGCATATTCTCCTCTTCTCTCTTCTTCTCTTTTCTCCTTTTCATTCCGTGCTTTAGGGCTAGTTTGATTTGATTAAAAACGAAAACGAAAAAAAAGAAAAAGAAAGAGAAAAGATGTTAGATTAAGCTTCTTCTATAAGTAGCTTTAACATTTTCTTATTTTCTCTCTCTGATTTTCATTTCAGCATTCGACATTTGAGTGTTGTTTTTCTTTCCATTTTTGCATTTCTTTAATTTTGTGTGTTGTTTCTAGTCGGTGTTTTGGTTTGATTTGCATTTGTGTTTTTGTTCATTGATTTTCATTATGTTTCATCATTTTCTTTTATTTCTTCTTTGTTCATTGCATTTTAAACTTGTGCATCTCATGTGGATTCAACATTTCATCATCATAGATCTAGATTCCTTTATTTCATCTGTGATTTCAGTGCATCACTTGCATTAGATCAATATTCAGCAACGCATTCACCTGAACATGCATGTTTCATTTTATCCTCTGTTTTGTAATTTTTATCCTCTTTTTGAGCCTGCATTGTTTATCGCATAGCAACATCATCTGTATTTTAGCATCTTCTTCATCAGCATCAAAAAATTTCATTTGCATCCATCCAATGTAGCATAACATCTGCAATTGAATAAGATTCAATCCAGAAACTACTGAGCATCAGCATTTCATGGATTTCTGATTTGTCATGAAACACATTGCCTTGCTAATTTGAAATTGGATTTCTGATTTACCATGAAACACATTGCTTTGCTGATTTGAAATCGGATTTCTGATTTGCCATGAAACACATTGCTCTGCTGATTTGAAATTGAATCTCCTCTGATTTGCCATGAAACACATTGTTCTGCTAATTTGAAATTAGATCTCCCTTGGTTTACTATGAAGATGCTTTGTTCTGCTGTGAAATTGGGTTAGCATTTGTCATGAGATCTGTTCTCATCTGATCTGTTCACTAAATCTCACGGCATCTGAATATCATGGCATTTCATTCCCACGACACTTCACTCACTACCTCATTTTCACTCATTGCATCATTTTGCATTGCACAACATCATTTCTTGTTTAATCGTTGCATTTGATATCATTTTCTCTTTCTCAATTTGTCATTCACGTTATTACTCATTTCAGTTTTTCTCATTTTTTTTACTAGTATCACATTTTCTATGCATCGTTTATCATCATCTAAGCATTCAGCATGTCTTTTTTTTATGAACAATATTTTGTATCTATTTTTCCTTTGTATATTCCTGTATATTTTGCATTCATCGGCATTCTGTTATGATCATCCATTGCATGTTTCACATCCCTCTGCTATCTTGATCTGCATCCCTCTGCTATTGTAATCTACATTCTTCTACCATGATCTGCATAGTTCTAGCTGAATTGCATAACTTCATATTTTGTTATTACATTGCATATTTGTGTAATGTAAAACATTGCATTGTTTTAGCTAGCATATTTGTGTGTTTTGCATATCTATATGTTTTGCATATTCTTTTGCATTTTGTGCATTTTGAATTTCGTGCATTTCCCTTTGTAAATTAGCATTTAACATCATGTTCTTTTTTTATCATCTACATATTCATGTCATTACACTTTTAATTTCACAACATAATCGTTACTTTTCATCTAGTGCATGTTAATTTGCAACCATTTAGATTTCACATTTACTTTTTCTCAACTTTTACTTTACATTTCTATATCTCATATCTTTGTTGCTTTGTATCATCTTGTGTTTTGCAGGGAAGTGCGGAAGATACTAGTTTTTCTTTTGGATTAGAGAATTTCAATGTTCAGTTTAAATTTAGGGTTATAATAATTTCATTTAATGAGAATTTCTATTTTCTATTTAGATTAGAATAGATGAGCATGTAGCTGCATTTTAATTTTTCGTAATTGACTGCAACATTTTATTTTTTTAATTCTTTTTAAAAAAAAGGGCACTATGGTGAAACACGAATGACATGCACACCATTCTAATAAAAGGTAAATAACCCTAAGTAGACGATTCACATTTTTGGCCATAGTCAGAATGCGAACAATACTTAGGATTTTTATCTTTTATTGAACAAAATTTGACCTACACTTTAGGCTATTTTTTTTCAAAACATAATATTTTTGTAAAATTAATTTCATTTTCTTCCTCTATCAGAATTTAAAATCTAAATTAATTTAAGATATATTTGTGACCATAGTCATGAATGTATTAAAAATTAATTTTGTTTTTATTTTTATAAAGATACAAAATCATATTTTAAATTAAAATCTTTTAAATTTCCTTATTAAATGCATTCATCATAAAATTACATCATTTCATTATTTTCGTTTTTAAATTATTTTAATGTCAAAATATTCCAAGTGATTTTTGAAGTTCATTTTTAAAATTACTTTTCAAGGTGAATTTAAGTTTATTTTTGAAAATCAATTTCAATTTCAGATTCAAAGTCTAATTTCAAAACCTCAATTTTAATCCAATTTCAATTTCAAATTCTAACTTTAATACCAAATTTCAATTTCTAAATTCAATTTTAAATTCCAATTTCAAAGCTAAATTTCAATTTTAAAATTTAAACTTAAACTTAGACTTTTTAATTTTAAATTCAATTTCAAATCTCAATTTCAACATCAATTCTAATTTCAAATTTAAACTCAACTTTTATTTTTTTTTTCATTTTCAAAATTCAACTTCAAATTTCAAATCTCAATTTCCATTTTATAATCGAATTTTATTATTTATTTTTCAAAATAATTTCAGTTCAAATAGTTTTCTAAGTAATTTCAAAACATTTTTAGCAAAGTTTCAAAGTATATTCTCAACTCAATTTCAAAATTCATTTGGAATTATAATTTTGAAATATTTTCTAAGTGTTCTAAAAATAAAATAAATTCAAAAGCATGCATCATATTTTAAACCTTCAATTTTCAAAGTTCATAACACAATCATGATTCATGTGCATTTAAGGCTTTACAATAATCTCTTAGTCAAATTTAGGCAAAACAAAAGGCATTGATTCAATCGTTGGTTTGATTACTTCTGGTAAAGGTGGCAGGAACGGTCGAACCTAATATCGACGAGCAAATCTCGTCTCTTCATTTTCTCGCAATTTCAAAACGGAGGCGAGTTATTTCAAAATGTCTTTACAAAAGGTCAAGTGAAACCTTGCGAGAGTTTTTCTCTTTCTTCCCCTAAAAAGGAACAAAAGCAAATTTTTTTGCAACGATCACAGGTTTGGCGACTGTAATGGGACTTGTCTTTTATTCGATTGAATTAATGCCTTTGCCTTATCTAAATTTGACTAAGTTATTATTCTTCAAATGTCAGCTTCATTTTCATGCAGCCTTAGAAACCAAGAATTAAACTCAGCTGACAATAATGCATATAGGTTTAAGCATGGTTTGGTAGTACCAAATTGAGGATATTTATCCATGTTCACTTAGACTTAGACCAAATACAACTTTCCTCAATCTAGGGATTGAATGCAAACAATGTATGCAAGTTTGTGCTTCTTTATGATTTTCAAAATTCTATTTCTTTAAAACTTTGCATTAGAGCCATATGATTTCTTTCATGCTTGAATCATATTTTTAAAACGTCCTCAACTATATTGTCCCAGTCTTTACGTTGCTGGGCTTTCTCACTGAACCATAGTTCGGAAAAAAGACTCACAACTGGGCCACTTATTTAAGCTAATACCCCCCCTGCCACGTACTAAGGGCCATAGTCCAAAGTATATCGGCAAGCACTCAAGAATGTTGGAAAAGCATTACCCTAGAACCAGAGATATTTCTTATGTCATGTACTTCAAGCTTTGGCTTGATTATATCAGCATATCTTGATTGGATTTAGATGATCTAAATCCTAGAGTTAGGATCACGGTCTTATAGCCATTTCATAATTTATGCATTTAGAGTCAGCTTTTAGGGAGTGTTGTTTGTGCATCCTTGTTTGCACAACTTTGATTATATGATGTTTGCATATTTTTTATATATCCTTACCTTTTTCAAAATAATTTTTCTCAAATCTTGAGTATTTCTTTCAAAATTTCTCCTCTACTTTCAAAACCAAGGTGTATATCTTCTTATTTCTTTATATCTTTTTTTCTAAAACCTTGGAAATCCTTTACTAAATTTTTCTCTGTTTTCCAAAACTCCAGGTGATTTTTCTTTTTTTCTTCCTTTCTTCTGGATCTCAAATTTCCAAACTTATTTTGATCCTGCCTGCTATTTTTCTAAAAAACCGTGTATATGTTCTCTTTCCATTTCTCCTAGATTTTAATCCCTATATTTTGATCTTGTTTTAAAATCTCTTCACCTTACTTTACTTAGTAAAGTCCTATGAACACCCCAAAATTTTCAAAATTTTATAAAAAATTCCTTTTTGCCCCTGGCCCCCAATTTTCTGAATAATTGAGTCAGTTTTAATCAAAATTCTAGTTTATTCATTGGATTTTACTGGAATCAAATTTGTTCTTTGTATCTGACTCAATTTCAGATCCGAATCCAGTGTCAAAATCCAAATCTGAGCCTCGTTATCTAATTTTTAAAATCGAATTATAAAAATCCAAAAATAATCTTTGAATGGCTCAGACAGTCCATCCGGTATCCATTTGGATCCATTGTTCTATATCTCTCAATTCGATAACCAAAACTCGAATATTTCCCAAAAACTCGGATCCAAACCCGTTTTCTGAAGAAATTTCCAAAGAATAACCCTAAATTCTCAGAAAACCCTTCTTTTGTAAATATTTTTAAAATTTTAGCAAAAATAGTTTAAAACCCTTTATTTTTCCATAGTTTTAAAGTTTTTATTTTCAAAACATAAAAAAATAGAAAATACAAAGAAAAAGAATAAAAAAATCAAAATAGAAAAGAAAAATACAAAAAAAAAGAATAGTGAAAACCCCTTTTTGAAAGTCATTTTTATTAAAACCACCTTTTAGAAAACTCTTGAAAGGAGCCCCTTTTTCAAAAAAATTCAAAACATCTTAAACCCAATTCAAAATTTTTCCAACGACCTCTCCCTATAAAGAGAGACCGCGTCATCGACATTGCCTACCATCACATTTATGCTCCTGATCGAGCTTTCTCATCCACCCCATCTTGCCCTCCTTTGCTCCCTCTTTCAAAGTTCCTGCAAGTAAGGGGAACCAGCAAGCTTCCCCTCTGGTTCCATCGAAGGAGCACCGACTCCCTCTTTCTGGATTTCTGCAGTGCTTCCTAGAAAGATCTCTACAGTAGAAAGAAGGGAAAGCTCCTTTCCCTCCTTCAAAAACCCTGCAAAATCAAGGTAAGCCACCATTCATCTTCCCTCCCTTTTATCATTTATTCACAAATTGCTTTGATTTTCATGGATTTTAATGCATGTTTATAGTTTGATTTTTTTTTTTTGCATTCGTTGTCCGTTTACATATAACTCTTTATCTGCATTTCAATTTATCGTGTTTATTTCTATTTTATGATAGATTTTTTATTTTTATCTTTTCTTCTGTACTAATGATCGACGATGCCTCGCAATGGCAGTGCCGATTCATCTGGGTTTTGAATTTTAATTCCATCTTTGTATTTATTTTACGTTTTTCCCTTTGATTTTTCTGATTCCTCTTTCAGTTCTTCCTTGCTTTATTTCTCTTAGCGCATCATGGATGGCATTGGGTTGTCTGTAGCATTCCCGATGCATCCCTATGCAACATTAACAGAACAATCACGTTCCAATATCTCTTTTTTTTTACATTTTTGTTTCACTTACGTTGCAATTTTACTCTTGTTGGACTCAGGCTATCGGATTCAATAATCCGACAGGATTCATTCGAATCCCAATCCAAAATTTCTGCTAAATTTTGCTTTCATTTTGATTTTTCTATTGAATATTGGATTTCCTATATGATCTTTGTTTCAATGTTTGATTTCTTGCGCTTGTTGGCCATGATGTTTTGATTTTCATTGATGTTATTGTTGTTGAATATTGCTTAAATATGATATTCATTGCAATTCATTTTAACAACTTCTATAATTTTTATGTTTATGCTCTATGCTGTCATTTCCTTTCATCCATGTAATTTTATATGTTTATTTCCATCCCAATCATTAGCGTAGCATGACATATTTGAGATCTAGTTCATCTGTTACCTTCATGGGATTTCCCCGTGCTTAGTCTCGTTCATATGGTCCCCAAGATTCTCCAGTAGCCGATCGATGTTGTACATCCCTTCACTCGTGATCCCTCGATATATGATCCTCTTTCTGGAGAAGTAAGGACTGGACATTTTTAGATATCTTGTTGAGTTGTTACACGGAAATCAAGTTGTGAATAAGGTTAACGAGGGTTTTACAATCGAGATTCTTAGGTTAATTTCAGAACCAACAGTGACCATTTCTCGCCATTTCTCTAAAAATGGCAACTTTTCTTGATAATTCAGTCTGGGAGTTCAGTTAAGTCAATGTCTTGTCAGTCCAGTTGAGTTCTGAAACTCTAAAATCCAGTTCATTTCAGTTTAATCCAGCTCAAACACTAATTTTTAGTGTCACTATGTCCCGGTACTGCCCAAAAAACCATTTTGTTGCCCATTTTTATCAATTTTATCACTTTTTGAACTGTCATAATTGTCAATAGAGGTCTACTGTCCAAAATTCTTTATCCAGGGTTAGCATTTTGCATGACATTTCACATAATTTCTCATCATTTTCCATCATTTCATAACATTTCATTTCATTTTTGAGATCCAGAACTCCAGTTTTTAAATTTTCAATCCAGATTTGAGTTTTAAAGCTTTTCAAAATCAATTTCAAACCCTAGGTTTCCAAAATTAACATTTTTACCCCTGAGATTCTAAATTTGGAAATATTTTTCTAAGAAAACAATCTGGATTCTTTTCAAACTTGGTTTTTCATATTCTAAATTGGATTTGCTTCGCAACGAGGTACAGACCTTCAAATTCTGAGTTTATTTCAAAAACTGTCAAAAATAACTCATTTCGGTCAGAAACTTTCTGAGAAACCATTTTACCCCTTTGGCTTTCAAAATGGATTTCAAAAATGAATGTGGACCCACTTTCAAGGTGGTGTCACACTTCGAGTTTTCAAAAAAGAAAAAAAAATCTTTTTCTTTTCTTTGTTTTCTTTTTATTTTTTTTGTTTTCATTTTTTTATTATTATTATTTCCACCTAATGAGAGGTGGTGGGACCCACAAGGGGGTCAACCAGCCCTCTCCTCCGCTTTCCATTTTTTTTTCATTTTCCTTCCCCTTTCTCCTTTTTCCCTCCTCTTTTCTTTCCTTTCTTCTCTTCTTCTTCTTTCTTCTTTTCCTTATTTCTTCATTTTCTTCTTCTTGTTTCTTTCCTTTCTTTCTTCCCTCTCTTTCCCTCCTTAGGATCCAGCCCACCTTATGCCTCCTTTCCTTTTCTAATCCACACTACTCCATACGACTGAGTCTCCTTTCTTCTTTGATAAATTCATTAATTCCAAAGACCCTAAGTTTTCCTCCCTCATTAACCCTAGCTTCTTTTCCATCTCTCTCTCATTCTAAAAAACAAAAAAAAAAATCTCCATACAAAGGGAACCTTTCCAATTCTCAAGGGATCTCACACTCAACCCCTTGGAACCTCCTCTTCAGCTCTCTCTCTCCCTTCCCTCAACCATCGGACCTCCTTGTTGCAGTCGGTTCACAAGCCAACAACCACCTCCTACAAGGGATCCATCCAACATCATCAAGCTCCACGGCTTCAGCCCCTCAAGAAGCTTTCTTCCACCTCCAACCACTTCCACATTGGCGACCGCATCAACTCCATTATGGTTCCCTCTGACAAGATTTGAAACTGCCACCATCCCTAGCAGACCTTCACGCTAAACAACCAAGGTAGTCTCCACAGCTCCCTTTGAGCCATCTTCAACTCCATCGATTCAGCACCTCCCCCCTTCAGCCGGCTCCACCTTCATTAAGTGCAGCCGCCCACCTGGATCAACTCCAACTCCTCTTGGTACCAGCACATCGCCAGCCCTATCCTCCCTTGGCGCTGCATAGCCACAACCACCGGTGTAGCCTCACCTTCTTCAACATCCAGCTGTAGCCATACCATCACTACAACACCTTCGATCTTCAATTGGTGCAAACTGAGTGCCAAGGTATGGAATCTACCCCTTTTCTTTTGCTTCAGGTTTTATCGATTTTCATGCTAGGCAAATCTTGACATTGATCATTAAAGTGAATAAAGTTGATGTAAGACTCGATAAGAAGTTAGTTTAGGATGATATAATGCTTTATTTGTGGATTTGAATGGTAGAAAATGAATATGATTGTTGCTTCGCATATATAAACTATACGAATGGGGTGATTCGTTCCTTCGATGGATTAAATCCCCCATTTTGTTAGTTAAAATCAATCAAGGCCATGTCTCTCTGATTTCCTTTCTTTTTTTCTTGTTTGTCATATCATCAATTTCATGTGATTTTCATTTTAGATCTTGAACTTAGGTTTATTTCAGCATCTCATAATAATGTGATTCACATAATGTAGTTTATTTAACACTTGCTTATTAGTTTATAGGTTCTGATTTTAAGTGTCAGTCTAGTTGATATTCTATATGCGTATTTTAGTTCAAAAATTCTAAAAAAATCATTTGTGAATACGTCTGTTTATCTGTGACTTCTTGTCAAAAATTCTAGGTCTATTTAAGTTACAAAACACCCTCTAACAAATCATAAATTAAATCGGGTTTTAAACCCTGTGAAAATAGGGAATCCCATTTTAGCAGACTTAAAGACCTGAGATCTCCACCATGGGAGATCTGATTCCTTCTCCAAAAAATAGTGTAGATCCCCGGTGGAACCTAGTATTTTCCAGTATTTTTCTAAACAGATTTAGTCTTTGTCAAAAATCAGAAATTTTAGACCCCTGAGAGAATTTGGTTATATCCTTGTCAGGGTCTAGACCGACTTTAATCCTTTGTGGTACATCAATCCATAAGTTTAACGCCAAAACCATCAACAGTGGAGTTGTTCCTAATGAACTCCTCTATCTTTTCTCAGAATTTTAGAATTTTTAGGGTTCAGATTTTGAGTTTTCCAGATTTTACAAATTCATTAGCTAAATCCTTGTTAGTTATATTTTATCAGAATTAGAGGTCTGATAAACCTTTGTGCACATCCAATCCGTAGGTCCATTGCAGAAATAGTAAAAAATAGAACTGTTCCTCTGTGTATCAGGGTCATTCTCCTAAAATTTCAGAGGTTTTGGCCTCTGTTTACTATTTTCTTCCGAATTTTTGTAAAAACCTGTCAGTCTGCCGTAAATTCTAGTCATCGAATTATGATCCGACTTGTCAGAGCTGTAAAGCTCCGACCATAGGCCAAAACCAAAATCTGTAAAAGGAAAAAATATTTGCCTAACTGTCCTTTGTCACCTTATATAATTTGGAGAATTTCTATGGTAGGTTAATACCCAAAATTCAATTTTCATTAGGGAAAATCTAGGGTTTTAGGCAAAAATCACATAATTAAGAGTTTTTGTTTGAATTTCTATATTAGAAAATACCAAAAATATTAATTTTCAGATTCTATTCTGATCCTAGGGTTAGTCTAGGTGTCCATACCAAATTTCAGCTAATTCCAAGCTAATTTGCCTTTTGTGTTAGTTAATTTTTAAAATTAAAGGCGAAACTCAGGCGAAAATCAAGCAAAATTCATAGTCTTAGAATATTTTTACATTTTAGGGATTTTAAAATGCATATCATCATCTCATATCATATTATAGTTGATTTTTATATCATTTGCATTCATTGAAATGTCAAAGTTTGCATTTTTACAGAATTTATTTCAGAAAAAACTTGCTTTCAAGGCCATAGTCTTGTTATCAGAGGTATTTTGGTCATTTTGACCTCAATTTTGAATTTCTAAACTTTGATTTTCATATTTTCATCATACCATATCATCTTGTGTTTGATTTATTCTCATTTGAATTTCAAAATTTGCATTTTTACATCCATTTTCAAGATTAAAACACCACAGTTAGATCAAAACCCTAACTTATAAAACCTTGAGAAAGAGAGAGAAACCTAATTTCTCTCCTCTTTTTCTCTCCCCCCTCTCTCTTGCTTTCTCCAAAATCGTGGGCACCTCCTCCTTCCTCAACATTTTTGGTGTTGGGGTGGGTACCGATTGGGACTCCCCTCTACCCTCTAAACGTATTTAAACTCACCAGATTTTGATCCATTTTGCCAAAATTATAATTCTCTAACCGTAGGTCGAATCCCAAATTTGTAAAAGACAAAAATCATTTCCTAACCGTCTACTATCACTTTGTAAAATTTGGTGAATTTCTATAGTAGGTTAGTACTCAAAATCAGGTTGTCATTAGGATAAGTATAGGCTTGTAGGCAAAATCATGCATTTTTAGGATTTTTTATTAATTTCCATATTGAAATAATGCCAAAAAAATTGTCTATTTCATTCTTAGGATTAATATAATCATCCATGCCAAATTTGGTTGGATTTTGAGTTCAATTGCCATGTGTATTAGTCAAATTGTCAAAAGAAAGGCAAAATTCACAAGAAATTCAAGCGAAATTCAATATTTTAGTGATATTTTTGCAATTTTAAAGTTTTAGCATGCAAACAATCATATCATATCATCTTGTGTTTAATTTTATTTTCATTTGCATTCATTTGAATTTCAAAACTCTCATTTTTACAAAATTTATTTCTGAAAACCCTGATTTCAAGGCCATAGTCTTGTTATCAGGGGCATTTTTGTCATTTTCACCTCAATTTTGAAATTTTAAACATTATTTTCGAATTTTCATGTATTAGCATCATTTATTTCTCATGTTTATATCAGGGAGGTATAAATCATGGTTATATGTGGATAAAATCCGATAATTTTTTGATATTGTCGGATAAATCCAGAAAACCTACATATTTGTGCTAACTCATTTTCTAGTTTTGCAGGGATATTCAGAAGGAAGATTTTATTTATTTTTATTTTTATTTTATTTCATTGATGTAAAAACAAATGTAATATTAGAATAAGAGTTACATTTCTGCATACAATAGAGTGCATTATATATAGTTTGCTTTCGTAAATTCTGATATCTGATGAATGACAATTCATGCATTTTCCAAATTCACTATAGTTGACACGAATGGCATGTGTACAAGATTTTAGGGAGTTGACAAACTCGGTGAAATTCATATTTATGGCCATGGTCTGGATATGAATGAGACCCATATTTGTCATCTTCGTATAAGCCACATTCAGCCTACACTCTTAGGCTATCTTCGAAAACCATTGCATATTTCAATTCTTCATAAATATTTTCTCAAAGTCGCATTCATTCATTTAAGTTAGAGTGCATCATGAAATTTTTTCACAAGGCCACACGCCCCTTTTTTTGACTTATTTTCCAATTCCATTTCAGAGAAATTGATTTTCTCAAAATTTTCTAAATCTTTCTCAGGAATTGATTTTCTCAAAACTCTGAGTTGTCCACCATCCAAAGAAAACAGGTTTGGGATTCACTGACAAAGAGTCACAGAAAGGAACAATTTTCATCAAGAAAGCAAATTAAAAACGACAATGCCAATATTGTTCTCTCTTTCTCCTTTTGTCTTCTTTCCTTGTAAGGACGTTGCAGTCCTAATTTCTTCTTCTTAGTTAGTCATCCTCTTGTAAATATTTCAGTCATTAATGAAATCATCAATTTTCTTCTCATCTTGGTGCAATCCTCTTTATGATTTATTATTATCTTTTGTTTCTCTTGCAATGTGTCTTTTATGATGGGCAATCTTTTTCTAAAAATCTTTTTCCTTTCAAGGTCTCTCAGAATGTCTCCCAGAAGAATAAGGAAGCTCGTTGTCAATCCAAATCTTCTCTCAGTGGTTTCAAGGCCAACAATGATCCATCAAGTAAAAGCAAGAACAGAAGTCAGTAGAGCATCAAAGCAGTCTCCATAGTTCGTAGAATTTGACCCAACCATCCAAGAGTTGCCAGAATTCGCTTATATTAAAAAACAAGATGAACTCTCATCTTTGGTTCAAGACCCAACAGAAGATATCAATATTGGTTCAGAAGATAATCCAAAAATCCTCAAGATCGGCACCTATCTAAATGCAGATGAGAAGGAAAGACTCATCAATTTTCTTAAGCAACACCAAGAAGTGTTTGCATGGACTTATGAAGATATGCCAGTCTTGGATCCTAAATTAGTCGAACATCATCTTGTGTTAAAGCTAAATTTCAAGTCAGTCAAATAAAAATTAAGGAAAATGGATCCCCGGGTAGTGCCGCAAGTTAAAGGACTTGAGGATTTACTAAAGGCAGGATTCATCTGAGCCATTGATTACCTGATTAGTTGGCAAATGTTGTTGCAGTTCCCAAAAAGAATGACGAAGTTTGAATATGCATCAATTTCAGAGATCTCAACAAGGTCACCTCAAAGGACGATTATCTACTCCCCAACATTGATCTTTGGATCGATAGCATGGTAGGTCATGCCATGTTTTCTTTTATGGATGGATATTCTGGTTATAATCAGATCAACTTGGCCACTCGTGATCAAGCAAAAACTTCCTTCACTATACCGTGGGGTACTTTTTTTTATACAGTGATGCCATTTGGGCTCAAGAATGCTGGAGCAACTTATCAAAGAGCGATGACAGCCATCTTTCTTGACCAGATGCACAAAATCATGGATGCCTATGTTGATGACATCCTGATTAAGTCCAAAGAAAAGGAGAATCATATTGATGCTCTTGGTTAAGTTTTTGAGTGACTCATCCTCTACAAGTTAAGACTCAATCCTCAGAAATGTATTTTCGGAGTAGAGTCAGACAAATTGCTCGGTTTTATAATCAACAAAAAGAAAATAGAAGTGGATCCTGCCAAGGCAAAAACCATTATTGATATGCCACCTCCCACCAATCTCAATGAACTACGCAACCTTCAAGGACACATTCAGTTCATTCGTCGGTTCATCTCCAATTTGGACATTAGATCTCCTCAGAAAATGAGTAAAATTTGAATGGAGACCATAGTGTCAGCAGTCATTCGAACGCATCAAAAAATATCTTCTCAATCCACCTATTTTGAAGCCATCAAAATTGAGACAACCTCTCTTGTTATACATTTCTGTCAATCAAAATGCTTGTATTGGATTCCTAACACAATATGAAGAAGGCAGTCTGATAGAACATGCCATCTACTATGTGAGCAAAACCTTTGTAGACTATGAAAAGAAATATTCTCAGATGGAGAAAACATGTCTAGCTCTAGTATGGATGTGCCAAAAATTAAGACATTATTTGTTGGCGTCTGAAGTCAATTTTTTATCATAGCTCAATCCTCTTAAGTACATTCTTGAACAATTGTTTCTCAGCAGACGAATTGTCAAATGGCAAGTTTTGTTAATGCAATATGACTTACAATATGTTTCTCAGAAGTCAATCAAAGACCAGGCCATTGCAGATCAATTGGCAGATTTTTCTCTAGTAGAAGATATCAAAGCGAAGGATGATTTCCCCGATGAGCATATCTACAATATCCAGCAATCTCTAGTTTGGAATTTGTTTTTTGACGGTTCCAAGAATATGGTAGGCATAGGGATCGGGGTCTTACTGATCACACCCGAGAAGGAAATGATCCGCTATTCTCTCAAACTTGTTTTTCAATGCACCCACAATATGCTCGAATACGAAGCCCTGATACAAGGCATGTGAATTTTATAAAATTTCAATGTCAAAAGAGTGCATGCCTTTGGCGATTCATTGCTCGTCATCAGTCATGTGAAAGTCGAATGGCAAATGAAAGATCAAAAGTTGATCCCTTATCAAAAAATTGCCTTAGCCCTCATCGACAGTTTTGAGCAATTTCAGATTTGTCATATCAAAAGGGAGTACAACCAAATAGCCGAGACCTCGGCTAGTCTGGGATCCATCATGTCTTTCAAAGATGGCGAATCCTATCATTCTTTCAAAGTAAGCATACTTGATCAACCTGCCTTTGTCCCAATCATGCAAGTAAACCAGGACGAGCAAAAGAAGAAGCTTTGGTATTAAGACATCAAAAATTTTATTTAACTGGTGATTTTCCACTAGAACTATAAAAAAGAGAGCAAAAGTGATTTAGCGCATGTCTGCCCGATATTTCATTCTTGCCAATATCTTTTATCAACGTGGTTTCAGTGCTGAGTATGCCAGGTTCTTTGATGAAGATGAAGCCATGAAAATTATTCAAGAGGCACACGAAGGAATTTGTGATGGTCATGTTGGTTACCAAACTCTTGTCAAACAAATCATTTGAGCTAGATATTATTGGAAGACTATGCAACAAGTCTGCTACCAATTTATAAGGAAGTGCATCAAATGTCAGATGCATGCACCTTTCATTCATGCGCCATCCACATATTTGCAATCAGTTGTATCTCCATGGCCATTCTCCATGTGGGCCTTCGATATCGTGGGTCCAATTACTCATTCTGCTTCTAATGGTCACAAATATTTTTTTGTCGTAATAGAGTATTTTACCAAATGGGTTGAAGTTGTTACATTGCATATAGTGGAAGACCGACATGTGGTTTCTTTTATCCACAAGAATATCCTTTGCCGCTTTGGCATACCACATGATATTATTTCTGACAATAAGTCATTTCAAGAATAAAAGGATGAAGACCTTTTGTTCAAAGTTTAGGATTGATCACCATTTTTTAGCTCCTTACTATCCTTAAGGAAATGGCCAAACGGAGGCCACCAGTAAGATTCTGATTCGTATCTTGGAAATAACCATAGAGACGGGCCCCGATTGGCACGAGAAAATCCATGATGCACTTTGGGCATACTGAACCACCATTTGAACCAACCAATGCCACTCCTACAGAACTTGTGTATGGGACCGAGGTGATATTACATCTTCATGTTGTGAACACCCCAAATTTTTCAAAATTTTAAAAATTCCCTTTTTGCCCCTGGTATCCACCTTCTGAGCAATTAGGTTAATTTCCACTCATTTCTCGGATTCAGTTCTTGGTTGAAGATCCAAAATCCAATTTCATTTTTCATATTTGACCCAATCTCGGATCCAAATCAGATGTCTAAATTCAATTCTGAGCTCGGATCTTCTATTTTTCAAAAATCAATTCTCTGTATTGGCTCAGATATTTTATCCAGATTCGATCTCGTCATGTTTTCTTAATTTGAGAACCAAACTTGGTATTTTTCTCAAAATCTCGGATCTAGATCCATTTTGAAACCCAATTTTTAAATCAATATCATTATTTCATAAAACCCTTCTTTTGTAAAACCCTCAAAATTTCAAATTTGATATTTTCGTAAAACTTTAAAAAAAAACCTCATCTAGATTTCATATTTTAGGGTTTCGCCTTCAAAAATATAAAAGAAAAGGAATTTCATAAAGTAGCCTTATACCTTCTTTTGAAAAAACTCGTAATAAAACCTCCATTTTGAAAATCCTCTTTTAAAACTTTCATTTTGAAATTTCTTGAAACATGGAGGGACCGTTTCTGAAAAAAAGCAATGGTCTCCTACTATATAACAAACGCATGGGAAATGCATTGAAGAGCGATATTTTCAACTTCGATCACACATTCCCCACCTCTCGATCCCTCTTCTCCTTCCACTCCTCTTCTTATTCTTCCCCTTCTCTTTCCCCCTTTCTCTGTTTTCTTTTCTTATTTTGTGAAGAAGCCTAACCCTGCAGCAGTAGCTTCCAGAGATAGCACCTCCCTCCTCTCAGCCTCTGTCGATTCATAGTAAGGATCACCTTTCTCCCTCTATTTCTTTTTGGTTTTCTATCTCTTTTCTGTTGAAGCAACATATGCCATGTTGATCTACCTATGGCAGCATCGATTTGCATTTTGCAATAGAATTTTGGCCTTTCCTTTGGCTACATCTCTTTCGTTGTTGGTTTATGCATTTTTTATTTTCTACATCTTCACTATGTGTTTTCATTATATAGTTGTAGTCGAATCACTGCATTTCATTCTGTGAATTTACTTGTTCCATCATCATCCATTCAGTTCCGCTAATTCATTTTATCAGTTGATTTCATTTGCTCATCTTACCTATTATCTCTCTTTCATTTCATCGTATTGCTTCACTTGTGTAATTGTGTCTCTCTATTTCATTTTCTTTCCTTTCGGGTATAATTGTTTGTTGCAAGAATCATTTAGGATCGATGCTATTTGTGCTTGGCCCACCCAATTCTATTCCTATTTTTATGTACATCGTTCATGACTGTAGCATCATCTTCGTCCTCATCCTTGCAACCACAGTTTTGTACATCTCTTATAGCATAGTCATATTCGATTCCTGTAATCGAAATAAAAAAAATATAGAAAGTATTAAATCATGTTTGCGTTTCATGCATTTTTAGATTTTCATAGTTCATTGATTTAGTTATTTCTTTTGCTTTTGATCATTTCTCTTGTTATGAATTAGTCATTTTGACCTGCATCATCTACTCCATCTTCACATTCATTGAATCCCCTGTTGTATTGTAAGTCTGCATCGGAATTAATGTGAGGAACTGCATCACCAATGCAAATACAATCAGATTAAATCCAGAGTCATCTGGAATGAGCATCGACATCTCAGTTGTAGCATTGTGTTTCAGCATTTAATTTTGATAATAAAATGAATGTTGATCAAGACTTTAGCTTCTCTAATGCCCATTCAATTCAAAAGGAAATGAATGATAAAGCATTTGGTCAACTGAAATAACCTAAACTCCTTCAGATTCATTGCTATCTTCAATGAAACTTGGAGAGCATTGTTCAATTCACGGTGGCCTCACATTGTTAAACCAATGAAAGTGGTTGATTATGCATTTATTGAAGACCGAGAAGCAAAATATGTTCATAATCAACATAGTAGAGACTGGCAGCAAGTGTACTTGGAAATATACTTGCAGAACTGCCCTGATAAAGTTGCAGCAAAGGGAGAATACAGAGGATCTCAAGTCAGCCCTAATGTATATGCCATAGTTAAAACATTTGGATGTAGGTGATAATCCATTTGAGGATGATGGAATGAGGGTTTTTGCATCATATTTCAGAGAGTATTCTAATAATTCCTCCATGTTTGGCATGAATATGGAATTGTGACCTTTCATATTTAGGATTAGTTAAAGTTTTGGAAAGCTTATCAACACTGAGAAAAACATTACGATCATTATCAATCGTCCATAATAATCTTGGTAGATCCATGGCCATTCCTCTGTCAAGCTTCTAATCGAAATATTGTATTCAAAAACTTGATATTGAAGCTATTGGATTCGAGCCATCTGGTTTCAACGAGCTGGGAGAAGCAATACTAAGTGATTTGGCACTTGTGTACTTTAATCATGGTGGTCTACACACAGCATGTTTCCATTTTTTTTCATTCAGCATATTGTCTCTATCTTTGGTGTTTCTCACTACATATCACCCACACAGCACCACTGCATAGGCATATCATACTTAGTTTGTACACAACACATGTTCCATTTTTTCATTTCATGCACTTCAACACTTAGCCACCTGCACTTACAGTTAGGCACATCATTTTTCTGTGTTTCCTGCACACTACCAGTGCACAATCATTTACTGCATATACATCCAGTCGCCACAGTGACTCTCTGGTAGAAATTGGTTTGTTGCTACCAAAAACAGGTTTCATTAATTCATTGTTGTTAGGAAAACAACCCACTGATTTGTTGATTAAAGACCTTGACTCACAGTGTAAAACCACCTTACTGGCCGATATTAAAATTTATTGCTTAATGTGCTGAAGTCCATCTTTTAAATGTTACTGTAATTAGCTTATTGATACTGTGTGAGATACATCGGGTAATGCTACTGAAATACTTTTGATAATACTATTGCAACCCTCAATGTTGTTGCTAACGGAATGCATTGATCCACTGTGTCGTGGTGGATTAGTTTGAAAATTCAAATGGTTATATGTTGTATGCTGTTAAGTTACCTACACATAAGATTAGTATAAAACATACACAACGTCATCAACACTTGCACTTTCACTCCCTGCACATTAACACATCATTGCACCTTCACTTCCTCACTTCACTGCACTCTATCAAACTGTTGTAGCTTCACTAGCACCTCAACACTCAACCACATGCATACATGCATCTCTTCACAACGCTTTGCTTCCTATGTTGCACTTCACCTCACCCTGCATTCTGCACTTACACCTCAGTCACCTTCATATTACTTGTTTACTATCCAACACCAGACTTCATTCCCTGCACTTGCATATATTTCATTGCATTTGCATTCCACAGCCCCCTTTGGCACCTGTATATCAGTCCATCCACATCTGCATCAACACCTGATAGGCTTAGTTGTAACTTTACACTTGCATATCATTTATTATACTTCATTTCTTATGTTGCATTGCATTACATATGTGTTTGTCTCATCTCCTGCATACAACATTTGAATTTCACTCCTTGTGTCCACTATCATATCCTACATTGTGGTCACAGCACGTTCAATATGACACTTTTGCATATGCATAATATCTTAGTCCAGCATCATCATACCCCGCAACCTCATCTGCATATTGCATATAGTGTTTGCACTTCATTTCTGGTATATCCACTCCATTCTCTGCATTATACATCATATATATCATACTAAGCTTATGGTTGTGCATCTTATCACATCATTGTGCATTCTCATACGCATTCCTACTTGTAACTAGTCACTTTTTGGCTAAAGTCAGTTTGTAGCCAATCGGTTTGCTGTATGCAATGGGTTTTCTGCAACTCTCAATACTGCTGCTCATGAGATGCATTGATCTACTATATTGTAGTGGATTGACTTAAAAATTTGAATGGCTGTATACTGCATGCTCTCAGTCACTTGTATTCCCTACATATTATTTCAAATTATATATATTGGATTAATACATGTTGATAACTTTCATCCACACATAAGCATATTACTCCCACATACTAATCACTACACTCTACTTTCTATGTTGCATTTTCACTGTATCAATATGCACATTCATCTCATTTCCTACTGCACTTTTGCACATACATACTTAGGTATGCACTCTCCGCATGTCATCTCCTCACAATGCCTACACTTGCATCATATTTTCCATTTAACCATAGTATATGTATCTGCCCATTTCATTTGAGCATGTTAGTAGCATATGTATTGCATTTAGGCATTGCATATGTATTTTTTCATTAGCATATGCATTACATTTAAGTATTGCATATGCATTTCTTCATTTAGCATATGCATAACACTTAGGCATATATATATGCATTCATCATTTAGCATAAGCATAGCACTTAGGCATATGTGTATGTGTTTCTTCATTAGTATAGGCATAGCACTTAGGCACATGCATATACATTTCATAGCATTTTGTATGTTCATTTCTTCATTAAAATAGGCATAATCATATGCATTTTTGTTTCAACATGACATTTTCAATTTCTCTCTATGCTTTGTATTTATGTTGCTTGGTGCTATCTCGTGTTTGCAGGAAAGTCTGGAAGATGTTGATTTCTTTTCTTAGATTAGGAATTTCAATTTCAATTATAATAATTCTATAGTAATGAGAATTTTCATTTTTATGCTTAGATTAGAATGTATGAGCACATAGTTGTGCTTTAAATTCCCGTAATTTCCTGCGGCATTTTATTTTATTCTTCAAAAAGCACTATGGTATAACACAAATGGCACGTGCACCTTTCTAATAAGAGGTAAATAACCCTAAGTAAATGATTCACATTTATGACCATAGTCAAAATGTGAACAATACTTAGGATTTTTATCTTTTATGGAATAACATTTGACCTCCACTTAGGTCTCTTTTGAAAATCATCATATTTTTCTAAAAATATTCTTTTCTTTTGCTATCAGAATTTAAAATATAAATTAATTTGAGATATATTTGTGGCCATAGTCATGAATATATCAAAAGTTAATTTTGTTTTAAATCCTATAAAGGCATAAAAATTTATTTTATTCTCTATTAGAATTCAAATGAAGATTAGATTACAATATGTTTGTGATCATAGTCATGAATGTATTATAATTTAATCTTATTTCAATTCTATTAAAGAATGAAATTTGTTTCTTCAAATTCTAATTTTTAAATAAATTCTTTTAATACATTCATCATTTTGCATCATTATTTACCACCTTTTCAAATTATTTCAAAATTCCAAGAGATTTTTGAAATGAATCTTCAAAAATATAGTTTTTATTTCTAAAATTCAAAGTCAAATTTTAATTTTCATTTACAAATTCAGATTCATCTCTTTTGTTCTCAATTCCATCCTGTTTTAAATCTTATTTCAAAATTCTAATTTTTATTTCTTATTCCTAAACTTTATATTTTTGAATTTCACACTTTAAATTTCATTTCAAACCCAAATGTTAAAGTTCAAATTCTTCATTTCTTTTCAAAATTTCAAATTTCAAATTCTAATTTTATTACCAATTCAATTCCAAATTCTGAGCTTTATTTCAATTTTTAATTTAATTATTGATCAAAGTTTGAAATTCACTTTGAAACTCCAAGTCAATTTCCAAATTCAATTCTGATTTCCAAATATCAAATCAAAATCTCATTCTGATTCCATTTCAAGTTCCATTTCAGAAACAAACTCAATTTCCAAATTCCAACTTCAAAATTCAATCTTTTATTTTCCAATTCCATTTTCAAATTCAAATATTCACTTTCAATTCCTGATTTCAAATCTCAAATCCACTTTAAAGCTTAAGTCAAATTTCAATCTTTTCAGGTTCAATTTTTGAACCACTGATTCAAAGATGTCTTCAAAACCTCTTTCAAAATCACTTGGAAAATCCAAATTTCTGAAATATTTTCAAAGCATGCATCATATTTCAAATCATCATTTTCAAAATTCATTACACAAGTATGATTCAATGTGCATTTTGGATTTTAGAATAATCTCTTAGTCAAATTTAGGCAAAGCAAAAGGCATAAATTCGATCCTTAGTTCAATTACCCCTGGTAAAGGCGCCAGGAACGGTTAAACCTCGTACCTACGAGCAAATCCCGTCTCCCCATTTTTTTCACAAAATTTCAAAATGATGGTGAGTAAATTTCAAAACAATTTTTTCAAAAGGTCAAGTGAGACCTTGCAAAAGAGTTCCTCTCATCTTTCTCTTTCCTCTTGAAAAGAGAAAAAGAAAGAAAAAGGGAAAAAGAGGAGAAATTTTGCAACGATCACAGAAGTGGCAACCGTGATGGGATTCATCTTTGTCTGATCGAATTAAATGCCTCTACCTTACTTTAATATTGTCTAAGTCATTATTCTACAAATGTCAGCTTCATTTCCATGCAAAACTTAGGAGCTTAGACGATGACCCAACTGACATGATGCATATAGGATTAAGTATGGTTTGGTAGGACCATATTGAAGAGATTTATTCATGATCACTTAGACTTAGGTTTGAAATGCAACTCACCTTAATCTAGGGATTGAATGAAAACAATGTATGCAAGTCTGTGCTTCTTTATGATTTTCAAAAATCTATTTCTTTAGGACTTTGCATTAGAGACATCTGATTTCTTGCATGTGGAGCATATTTTCAAAAACATCCCCACCTATATTGTCCCGGTCTTCACATTGCTGGGTTGTCTCACTAAACTATAGTTCGGGAAAGAGCCACATAATTGGACCACTTATTTGGGTTAATCCCCCCCTGCCACATACTAAGGGCCATAGTCCAAAGTATATTGGCAGGTGCTCAAGGATGTTAGGAAACCATTACCTTAGAACCAGAGAATTTGTTATGCCACGTACTTCAAGCTTTGACTTGAGTATATCAGCGTATCTTGGTTGGATTCAGATGATCTAAACCTTAGAGGTAGGATTAAGGTCCTACAAGCCTTTTCAAATGTTGTATTTAGAGTCAGCTTTTAGGGAATGTTGTTTTGTACATCATTGCTTATGTAGCTTTGCTTCTTTTTGTAGATATTATCTTATAAATCCTCATTTACTTTGCCTTTTCAAAAACCTGGATATTTATTTCAAAATTTCCTCTATTTCTCAAAATTCAGATATATATTTCTCTTTCTTTATTTCTTCAAAATAATTTTCTTAAACCCCGGATATTTTTCAAGATTTCTCTATATTTCTCAAAATCTAGGTATATTTCTCTTTCCACATTTTGTCAGGACTATTTTTTAAAACCCTAGATATTTGTTTCAAAATTTTCTTCTATGTTTTAAAATCCAGGCATATATTTTTCTTATTCATTCATATCGATTTTCTCAAAACCTGGAAACCCTTTTTAAAATACTCCTTCGATCTTTGAAAACTCCAAGTGTATTTTCTTTTTCTTTCTTTTTGGATCTCGATTTCTCTGATCCTGCCTGCTATTGTTCAAATTTCAAAATCTTGCCATGTATTTTTCCAACTTTTTATTCTTCATATCTTCTACTATATCTTCTGATTATATTCAAATTTTCTATCTTCTCACATAAAATCTCTTTCGTCAAGAGATGTCCTTTTTAAAATAAGATTTTCCTTCATATTTTAAGTTGTTTATTTCTCTCTCACATAGTAACAATGCAATTGTCGCAAATTTTGTGATGACCCAATCCTTGGTAATGGGATATCTTTTTCAAATTGTCAACCTAATTCTCAAATATCTCCTATATCATTTCTTCAGTCTAAATCATTTCTTATTCCGCAGAGACCACTGGCACTATAAAAATGGTTCAAACAAGGTCAGGAAAGAGAACAACACCAAGCAGCATCAAAGAGATGAGTACCCCGAGACCAGTCAAGAGGCAGGACCAAGCAAGCAAAGATGACATTGATCCAGTTATGTATGTGATGTTTTAGAAAATGATGACAAAGATGCTATTGGAGCTACCCGAGTCAAGCACCAGAAAGGTGTCAGCCATGAAGACGGCACCAGTCACATTCTCTATGAACATCAAGGGCAACAACGACAACAACAACATGGGAGGATCTAAGCTCAGTAGAAGCAACAATGAAGGCAAAAAAGGAAGCACCTTCAAGCAGAATGACCGGCCACTCCAGTTCAGTCCTCAACAAAAAAAGAACATTCAGGGAAAACCAAAGCACAAAGACTGGAGCACTGGTCGAAAGTTTACCCCTCTAGACTAGACACTCGAAAGTATTCTAGAATATATGCTTGCAAAAGATACGATCCGTCTACCAAAAGTCACTGATCCTCCAGCAATTATGGACAGATTCGAAAAGCAGTTTTGCAAGTTTCACCGAGCAGTAGGACATGACACAGAGCATTGTTTTGTCCTTAAGAACATCATCTAGGACTGCATCACTAAGAATATTCTGGGGGAAAACAAAATGGGAGACCGACCAGCTGTCGTGGCCAAGCCTCTTCAATCCTGCTCCGAGCAGAAAGCAAGCACTTGAAAGAAGCCAAAGCATAACGGTTGGGGTAACGACCGCAAGTTCACTCCTCTAAAACAATCGCTCAAAGAAGTCCTTGAATTCATGCTGACCAAGGGATTAGTAAAGCTCCCAAAAACCACAGATCCTGCCACCATCATGGGAAGATTCAAGAATCAGTCTTGCAAATTCCATCGAGCAGTGGGACAATGATATCGATCACTGCTTCGTCTTCAAAAATAGCATTCATGACTGCATTGACAAGGATCTCCTTGTTGAAGAAGAGGATTAGTCAGTCATTTTGACTGAACCTTTCCCTGATCATTCATGAAAATGACAATGCCCATGCTCTCTCGTTTCCATCATTTTCGCTTTTTGTTGTTTTGTAAGAACAATGTAGTCCCCAGTTGTTTTTTCTTAAATTTGTCATCCTTTTTTCCAAGACATCAATGAAATCATCATTTTTTCTTATATTTGGGTGTCACTTTCTTTATACTATTATTTTCTGAACTCTCATGCAATATATCTTTTATGATGAATAATTTTCCCTAAAAATTTCTTCTTGCCTTCCTTTTCAGACATTCTCCCAAGTTCACAAAGAAGCTCATTACCAATTCTAAATTACTTCTATTATTGTTATAATTCTTCAAAGATCCTTCTTCAATAACAATGATCTTATATTATTCTTCCTTCCCAGCTATACTGGGACATTTTCTATTATTTTATAAAAAATCATTTTTCCAGAAACCCTGTATGCAGGCGGGATCAAATAAAACCTTCTGTCATTAATTTTTGTCAAACTTCCTCATTCAGGATAATTCTGAAAGCAGACCACATACAGCTAACTATGATGGTTCATTCAAATCATGAATTAAGAATCTTTCATCAGAAATTTTCATTTCTCAAATTCAACCCACAAGTTGAAACCTTTTTTAACCAATCTCCTTTAAAATTATGGTCCTTAGGTAGATCCTTGTCAGTCAGAGTCGATTGAGCTCATTCTTAAGCTCAGAACAGTAAGAATGTCAATCATTTTTAGCTCACCTGATCTCATCATGAATAGGTCATGTTCATTTCTGATCATTCCTGCCAAAACAGGTTCATTTCCTCATAAATGATTTTATTTCTCACACGAATCCAAGCTAATTGTCTCTGAGTCAATCATTCATAGTCAATCCTATTCCTTTGAGTCTAGCTTGAGCTCACGAGAAGTTCAAGTGCTCCAGTTTCAGTTCAAATCCATTTTCCATTGTCTAGGAGTTCATTTTAGCCTATTTTATCTGAAATTGAGCTAAGTCCAGTTAGTTGAGCTAGTGTTTGAGCTTCAGTTTTAGTTTATCTCAGTATTAATGATCTTTATTCCAGCTCAAACCCAGTTCTTGTTCGTAACTCACTTCACTCTAGTGACCATTTCTCTGAAAATGACACCATTTCTCTAAAAATGACCATTTCCCGACCATTCAGTCTAGGATTTTAGTTGAGCCAGTGTCTTGTCAGTTCATTTGAGTTTTGAAACCTTAGAACTCAGCTCATTTCAGTTCAAACCAGTTAAAACAACAGTTTTCAGTGTCATTCTTGGCTCTGTAAGGACAAAAACCATTTCTTGAACCATTTTGTTCATTTTTGTCAAAATCATCACTTTTTAAACTGGTACAACTGTCAATCGGGGTCCAATACCTAAAATTCTTCATCTAGGGTTTGCATTTCACATGACATTCTATGTCATTTCTTATCATTTCCATCATTTCATATCATTTCATCATATTTCATCTCATTTTCGAGATCCAGAACTTTAATTTTAAAAATTCTAATCTAGATTCGAATTTTAAAGCTTTTTTAGATCAATTTCAAACCCTGGGTTTTTAAAATGGCCATTTTACCCCCAAGACTCTAAATTTCCAAATATTTTCTTGAGAAAACAATCTGGATTCCTTTCAAACTTGATTTTCAAATTTTCAAACTGGATCTGCTCTACGAAGGGGTATAGAATTTCAAACTTTGAATTTCAATTCAAAATTACCAAAAATCTTTCATTTATTCCAAAAATATTTCTGAGGAATTTTATAAAATCATTTTACCCCTTTTGTTTGTCATTCTTTTAAAAATAAGTGGGGCCCACTCTAAGTAGCGCCACACTGAAACTTTTTGAGTTTTATTTATTTATTTTAATATTCTTTTTAGAAACCGTGTGGACCCACTCCAAATGTGGCACACCACTTTGAAAATCCTCTTTAAAAACCGTGTGGGCCCACTTTAAGGTGGCGCCACACTTAAAACAGCTGGTGTGCCGTCTACACCTCTTGGAAAGGTTGGCTTCTTCCCCTTCTGACCCTCTTCTCCATTGGGCGCAGCCCATTCACTTCCACCAATCGGCACCGTCGTTGGGTGTATTTGTGCAACAATACATAGTCACGTGGATGTGCAGCACAACCAAGAGATTGGCAGTGAAATCGATTGGCTCAAACCGCTCTTTTTACCCTCACCTTCGTCAGATTTCCCTTGAGGTAGGATCTTCTTCTCTCCCTTTCTTTTAGGAAAATCCAGTCCACCTATAGTCGAGTCTCTTTAATCTCAAACCTCTCTTATTTTTTGTTTCTTTTGACAACAAAACCACTGTCGTTATTTGAATATTTTATGTGTTTGAATGTCGAGTATGGTCTTAGGTTAGGCGTCAGTCCCTTTCAATAGTTCGTTTTAGCCAAAGTTCAAAAATCGGTTAGATCTAATCTAGCCGGTTTTAACGTTTTGTCTATTTTCGTCCTCTGATTTTTCTTGGCATTTAGTAGGTTGAAAGTGTGTTTTTCATCCATCTAAGATTGCATTTGAATCTAATTATAGGGTTTAATAGTGGTTGTGTAGGGTGTCTCATCCAATAGTGAAGATCGGCTAAGCCTAGCTTAGCCGATTGTGGTGTAAGTCCAGTTATGTTTGCTGTGATAAAATGTTTTTTATATACAGTAGTTTAGTCTAGTTTAATGTTTTAGATTCATTAGAATCCTATTCAGGCATAGCTTAATTTAGCTGGCTTAAAATTCTGATTTTCCTGTGTAGTTGATAAAATAAATTTTATGCGTGCATTAGAGAAGTCGTTCTATGAGTGTTAATGGCTAGCGTCTTTTCCAAGGGGATGACAGCCATGGTTGGTCCAGCAGTTAGGTTCTAGGTGTTATTTGCTAAGTTTAGCAGATTTAGGAAAATTTAATTTTAGCATCTAAATCCAATGTATGTGGTCTTGGTAGGTTTTAGGAGTTAACTAATTAATTTAGATTTATTATTTTGGTCAAATTATCAATCACATTTTTTTTTGTAGTCCAGCCTAACCTCATATTCTATTTGCATAGTAGTTAGGTCAATTTGGATTTGGTATAGTATTCAAGATAACTTTCTAAGTGTCTTGCATGTTAAGCAAGAAGGACATTTGTGGAAATTTTTGAGTTAGACGAGTTTGGAAATTTAGTGAGAGTTATTCTTTTCCCAAAACCGTTTTAGAAAATCTGGATGTCCTCTTCATTTGGCCAGTTTTGAATCTCCCTCTATTAAGCATTTAAGGAAAGAAATTCAAGAGAAATCGTATTGCTCTCCACATTAGACAATGAGCTTCCATTTTCAAATACTTTCTTAAAACTTTCTTAAACGAATTGAGAAAAATCAAAAATTGTTTGAAGCAAGTCAATCAAACCATGTGGAGCCATAAAATTGGACGAATTCTAATTTTGACATACAAGTTTCAACTTAAGGCAAGAGTATAATAGGTCCACTTGTTCCCAAATTCGTCACTTAGTACAATTGGCCTTCTTTCCAAAAATTATATAGCTTAACTTAGTGATTTCTTAAGTCATTGATTAATTTAGAAATAGATTAACATGTCAATTAGGTTTCCAAAATTGTGTAATAAATTTTAGGTAAGTCCATTAATTGTGTTGTGTAGCTTTAGGTAATTTAGGTTATTTCCTTACTTTGAATGGTTAGGTGAAGTAAGTTTTGATTTGTAATGAGGGTTAAGTTTTATTAATCGTGTAGTCTACCTCAGGAAAGTTCATGTGATAGGTCAAATATTAACATTAATTCCAGTATTTTCTTTTAGCAAGTCTTAATAGTCATTAGGTGTCTAAAGTCGTGTAGAGTGTTAAATTAAGTTAAGTTAGTTACTAACCTAGTGGGTCCACTTAAGAGGGGTGTAAACCTATGCCCAAGTCAAACTCCTAATCATCCTTCTTACTAACCCTAGTTAGATAACTACCTTTGGTTAGATATAATTTAGTTTTAACTTAAAGTGAACTTAGTGTAAATTCGTTTAGTAATGGCATGTTTTTTTTTAGAATAGATTTAGAAGTAATTTGCTTAACATTGCTTGCATGTGTGTCTAGTTAGTTCATGAATTCCAATTTCTGTAGTCCAACAGTAAATTAGAGGTATTTATGATTGTTTTTTGTCTGCAATTCAATGTCATAGTGTATTTAGTGGATTCTTTCAAATGAATAGTGCATTGATTTAAAAATCAGATTTTTGCATCAACTTGAACTCGTCATTTTATGTGAAAAGTTTCTGAGTTTTTCTAAAAATTTTATCTTATTCTCTTTATCTTTGTGTGTACTGTCAGCAGACCAAAAAAAAACTCATTTTGAGTTGATTTGGTTTGACTTTTAAGCGTTTTTCAAAATCAGCTTTTTCGCGTTTTCAAATTTCGGGACAGACGATTTCCAGATTTTATAAGAAGTTGAAACACTTATATCTAGAGCTTTAGGAAGAGTTTTTCAAATCCGTAAAGTCTGACAGATTATTGAATCTGTTAGGAATAGAAAAAAAGAAAAATCGTGAAAATCGGACTTCGTTTTCCCCTTTGAACTCACTATTTGCGAAAAGCTGTTAGAATCCACTTTTGCACTATTTGAGGGCAAAATAGTCATTTCATTAGTTGTGTGTTTTTTGGTAGTTCTCATTGTTTTTCTGCATGTTAGTTAGTATAATTGCAGCAACTAACTTAGTTAGATTCAAAATAGTTAGTGGATGTATTGCGAAATAACACTTATTTAATTTTAATTTTTAAGTATAATTTAGTTCAATAATTCCTCATAGAATTAGGTTTAGTATAATTTTTAGAATTATTTATTATAATTATGCACTAACTTTATATCTTCTTGTGTTCTAGGTTAATAAAGTTTACAACAGGTGAAAAGGCTGATTCAGAATGAGAATGCACATGCATATGTGGTGAAAGGACAAAATTTCCCTTCGCGATCTGGAGAAGACTTTAAAAAATTGTTTCTAGTTAACTGTAATTTCTAGTTTGTAATTTTCATAGAAGTGTATTGTTTAACTTATATTAATAGTTTGATATTAATAAATTGAAATTCTTAGAAGTAATTTGAATATTTCCCGTTCCCTGAGGATTTGACCCGTGCTTGCCACATTCGTGGAAAGTCAATTTTTATTATTTTTGGTTGACGATTTTTCAATCCTTTTACTGAAAAATATCTTTTAAAAATAACCACTGCAAAAGTTCAACCATTGGGCTCTCTTCCAGAACCATAGTTCGGGACAAAGCCTCACAACTGGGCCACTTATTTGGGCTAACGCCCCCTGCCACGTACCAACGGCCATAGTCCAACGTATATCGGCAGGCGCTTAAGGATGTTGGGAAAACACAAGCCTAGAACCAGAGATGAATTTTATGACACGTACATCAAGCCTCGGCTTGAGTATATCGGCATAACATGATTGGACACAGTTGATCTGAGCCTAGAGTCAGGATTAGGATCCTAAAGCTCTTTCAAAATCAATGCATTTAGAGTAAGCTTCTTAGGGATTGCTGTATGTGTATAATTGTTTGTGATTGAATGTATGATATTCATTTTTGTCTTATTTTCTCATATTTTTCCCATTTTTTCCAAAATACTGGACAATTTTCCAAAATACCTCATTTTCCATCTTTTGTGAAATATCTCCTTTTTCTCAAAAATCCTGGACGATTTTTCCAAATTATCCACCTTTTCTTCAAAACTCCAGGTGATTTTCCATTCTTTCGTTCCTCTGGACTTCGAATTTCCAGCTTTTTATTTTATCTTGCCTGCAATTTTCAAAATTCTTGTATTTTTTCAAAGTCTAATTCCAATCTTTCTATCTTTCAGCCCAATGGCATCCAGTCAGCTCGATTCTGTTTTTCCTGAGGGTCATATCTCCTACGAGGTGCGACAAAGTCTTCTTGAGCATCGATCTCTCAACACCAAACCCTTCTTCCCCCGATGGTATTGTATTTGGTTCAAAAACTTCTCTCGTATGTTTCTGGACCACTTAAGCGATTGCGGGTTGGAACTGGCATCCGCAGTGGGAAAGTTGACAGTTAATGACAATTTGATCCATGCACTGGCAGAGTGATGGAATCCGCGCACTTGCATATTTTGGTTCCCATGGGGTGGGATGACCCTGTTGATGAACGATTTTTCAGAGATCATGGGACTGCCCGAGCCAGCAGGTCATCCTAGAGATCCATTATAGCAACAATTTCTGATCAATGTCAAGGGTCTGGACCCTAAAGATGTTGTGGCTCACATGACAGGGCGCAAGTCTTGGCCACTGATTGAAGAAAATGGGAATGAATAAGTGAGCCTGATCGAGATCTACCGACAGTATGGGGCATTCGCAAAAGTCAGCTCGTTATCCAGGACAACTCGAGAGAGAATTTAGCATGCGATGGTTCTGTGCACTATGGGTCTCACTTTCTTTCTAGACGGAAAAAATTATGTGGATATCAGAATAGTACAGATTCTGAGAAGATGGGAAAGTCGATAGACCAACCGTCTTTCGATAGCCATGGCTGCGCTTGTATTTCTATACAGAGGATTGACTCGTTTCACGCTTGGAGAGTCCATCTTAGTCGAGGGATGTACTTATGCACTTCAGTCTTGGTTCCTTCAGCATGTACCGACCAAAGCTAGTTCGTTCAGATATAACGGCAAAGAGCTCTTTCCAGTTGCGCGGTACCAGTTCTTAATTGATCATCTACAAGAAGAAGAAGTGGTGTGGGACTATTTTGATCGAGAATTATCGCCTCCTAGATACACCTATGCATATGGCAAGAGAATCAAGTTACTTGGTCCATTCTTCTACGCTTATTATCATCCAGAGCGGTGTGTTCGACAATTCTCTCAGAGACAGAAGCACATAAAGATGTGGCTGCTATCAGGAGTTGTGCCAGAATTCGACCTTACATCAACACAGTGGTCTGGAACATACCATTCTGCCAGATATGGCTGGGACTTTTTTGTCACTCTTCCACTTTTTCCCGGTCCTTGTGTCTCTGCTAGTTATAAAGAGTGGTGGCAAGTTGTCTGTCCGCCCCCTCTTTCCCAAGTTTATTATTGATGCAATCATGTTTTCCTTTCAATAAATAAAAATCTTGCAAATTCTTTAATTCTTGGTTTGAGGACCTCGCCTAGATAACAAGGCATAATTTTCAGTTGTTTATTTTCTTTGCAAAAGAATGACAATGCAATTGTCATAATCCCAACAACGACTCAATCCCTAGTAATGGGATACTCTTTCAATTGTCTACCAAAATTCTCAGCAAATATTTTCTTCCAATCAAAATCTCTCTTAAAAACCTAATCATCAATTTAGCTGTGTGGAGAGCATTCGTGATATTCAATGGTTCAGACAAGGTCAGGAAAGAAAATTGCACCAGTCGAGGGCATCGCATATCCAACAGCTTCAGAAGAAGAAATGGATTCCCCGCGTTCAGGCAAAAATCAAGGGCAACAAGTCAAGGATGACATTGACCCTCAAATGTATGCCATGTTCAAAAAGATGATGACCAAGATGCTGGCAGAGCAAGCGGAAGCTAGTACAGAGCAGACCCAAGTCAAACCAAAGGCTAGGGGTCATACAGTCAAAAGTAGGAGAAGATGTCTAAAAAACGTGTCCAACATGTTGATACAACTGATGAAGAGGGATTAACAGAGGGTACAGATGAAGAAATTGAAATTTAGCAGATACTCCACAAATCTACTCAAGGGCAGGGGTCAACCCATAAATTCAAAGATCAGTCTATCAATGACTCTAACCAGCCGCAGTTCAGAGATATGGTCAGGATAGTTCGAGATCTGCAAGCCTGCAACAAGGGCAAGAAAGTCTTCACCAGCAAAGACTTCTATGATGGTTTGGATGGGGACGACAATATGGATAATCTCCCTAAGAAATTCATCAAATTTGATGGTTCTGGCAACCCTAAGGCACATCTCGCCATGTTCTTCGCTGAATGCTCTAAATTCAAGCAAGATAATATGGCACTTTTCCTTTGTTTTCCTCGCAGTCTGGAGGGAACAATAACAAAATGGTACTCAGAACATGTCAACCCGATCGAACTGAAAGAATTTGACAAGGTGGTAAATATGTTCATCGAGCGATTCCTCTTTAATGTTGAGGCACTTCCCACCCTCAGTCATCTCTATGGCCTCAAACAGAGAGAAAATAAAAAGGCCAGAAATTTTATTGACCGTTGGAGGTCAGCTTGCAATAAGATGAGAGACCCCATATCAGAGGGGCATGCTCTGTCCCTAATTCTGAGCAATTTCTCATAGCCTCTAAGAGGCATCATCTCTACTGCACCATCCAGAACATTTATTGAGCTGACAGAGCGAACCGAGTGGCTCGAGTTAAGCATGAAAAATGGAGTCTATGAAGGCTTCACATTCACTAAGAACATCAGTCAGAATGAGCCAAAGAAGAAGACTCATTTCACTCACTTTGTCAGAAATGACAAATAGAACCATCGTAAGGGGCAAAACAAAGATTTCTGTTATGAGGCAGAGGGTTCAAATCCCCACAAGAATGATAAAAAAGGCAAGTCAGTGCCTCAATACAATAAACCACTTCAATTAGAGCAGGGAGCGAAACCTTGAGAGAAAGTAAATCATGAAGGGTAGAGTTATGATAGGAAATTTACTCCACTGGACCAATCACTCGAGACTGTGCTCGAGTATATGTTGACCAAGGAGATGGTCAAATTACCTAGGCTGGTCGATCCCCTTGTTCCCATGGAGAAATTCAAAGATCAATTTTGCAAATTTCATAGAACAGTGGGGCATAATACTGAGAACTGCTTCATTCTCAAGAATATCGTTCAGGATCTCATCGACAAAAATCTTCTAGTAGAGGGTGCTGAAGATGAAAATATGGAAATTCTGAAGAAACCATTCCCTCATCATTCTACAGTGGTTATTTCTTAACATCCTTTTCAACCGTAGGAGCATATCAGACCATGCTCTGAAAAAGATATGCAAGCTCAACATCAGGTCCTCGTACTGCAACAGGTTCAGTCCAAAGCTCAGAAAATGGATCTTATTTCAGCCTTTTGCAAAATGAAGGTATCTGCCAAGCCCGCTGGGGTATCTCCTGAGGTGGCTAAAAGAATGCCATGGTTCCCCAAACACTTCATTAAGTTCACCCCAGACAAAAGTGAGACATCTGCACCAAAGCCGATTACTGCATTATCCAATGTCTCAATTTTGGATCTAGCCCAAGCTTCCGCCAAGCATCAGCAAGTATTGAATGATCTATTGTAGAAAATCAAGGTGAAACCGAGCATAACTCCTGAAGACATGGCCCAGATAGTCAATCAGGCCATGACAAATTCTCCAATTACTTTTTCGGATGAAGATCTTCTGAAGTTGCATGTATTCCACAACAACGCTTTGTATGTTATGATTCGAGTCAGAGGAATGACGGTTCCCCATGTACTGATAGATGGAGGCAACAACCTCAACATATGTCCAGAAATGACAGCCAAAGCTTTGGGCATCAAAGAGGAGGAATACATCCGGGACCATTTATGGGTTCGATAATCATGGCCAAACCACGAAAGGAAAAATCTTCCTAGAGATTTTCATTGACTACTCAGTCCATTCAGTTCTCTTTCATGTGGTCAATGTGCCGCCAACATACAATTTGTTGTTGGGACGACCATGGATTCACAACATGAATGTAGTACCGTCTACTCTTCATCAGTGCGTCAAGTGGTCAAAAGGTGGAATGATCACAACAATCTTGGGCAAAGATCCGAAACAGAGGCTAGCACAACCCATGGTTCCTAGACCCGCTTTTACTACTGATATCCCTAGCATTAGGGGCATTGAAGAGGTCAGTTTTGAAGAAAATTTGGGAATACTGCAGACGGCAGAACAACCAGAGCATACAGTGGCTATGACTCGATGGAGAGGCCCACAGTTTTTCAAAATTGGAGGACGAATTGACTATAGTACATTCAAGGATCATCCTTTGTTCTCTCAATTTATGAAGGCTAAAAAGGGATTTGATCTTTTAGTAAAGCATGGTTATCAGCATTTTCAAGGCTTGAGCAAGAATGGAGATGGTCGTCTCGAGCCAGTAATTCCTCAGCACTATCCTAGAGGAGCCGGATTGGGCTTCAATGGCAGAAGATCTCAGAAGGGCACTATTTTCGTCAAGGGGACACATTGAAAGAATCTGATTGTCTTTTCATTTCTATTCTTTTATTGGGATGATATCCCATTTCATTTTCATCATTGTCATTCGATCAATTCAATCTTTCAATAAAGTTGCAAATTTTCTTCATCTGTCTGGATGTCATTTGTCTCTTTACTTCTCATTATCAAATCTTTGCAAAATTGCCATTATTTTGCTCTTTTATTTTTTAAATTATTTTCTCAATAAAAAGCAATTTGTTTTATGATGGGAGATTTTCCTAAATCAATTTATTCTCCAATCTTTAGAATGTCTTCCCGATCTATCAAGAAGCTCGTTCTTAATCCAAATGCCTTTTCGAAGCCGACAGTGATTCATCAAGTCAAAATAAGAGCAGAATGCAATCAGACTACAAAGCAATCAGAAGAACCCGCAGAATTCGATTCAACTCTTCAAGAATTACCAGAATTTGCATCAATTCAGAAACAAGATGAGCCATCATCCTTAGTTCAGGATCCGACTGAGGATATCAATATTGGATCAGAAGACGATTCCAAAATTCTCAAAATTGGCAGCAGTTTGAGCCCGAAAGAGAAAGAAAGGCTCACCCATTTTCTCAAGCAACATGAAGAAGTATTTGCATGGACGTACGAGGACATGCCAGGTCTAGATACCAAATTGATTGAGCATCGTCTCGTCCTAAAACCAGATGTCAAGTCAGTTAAGCAGAAATTGAGAAAAATGGATCCCCGAGTGGAACAACAAGTTAAGGAAGGTCTGGAAGACCTACTCAAAGCAGGGTTCATTCAAACCATTGACTATCCAGATTGGCTAGCAAATATTGTCGTTGTTCCCAAGAAGAATGGCAAAGTTCGAATTTGCATCAACTTCAGAGATCTCAATAAAGCGACTCCTAAGGATGATTATCCACTTCCTAATATTGATCTCTTAATCAATAGCACGGCGGGTCACGCCATGTTCTCTTTTATAGATGGATATTCTGGATATAATCAGATCAAGTTGGCCGCTCATGATCAGTCCAAGACATCTTTCACTACTCCTTGGGGCACTTTTTGTTATACAGTCATGCCATTTGGGCTTAAAAATGCTGGAGCCACTTATCAGCGTGCTATGGCTGTCATTTTCCTTGATCAGATGCACAAAATAATGGATGCATATGTTGATGATATTCTGGTGAAATCCAAAGAAGAGGAAGATCACATCGAAACTCTTAATCAAGTTTTCAAGCGGCTCATTCTTTACAAGTTAAGACTCAATCCACAAAAATGTGTTTTTGGAGTCGAATCCGACAAGTTGCTAGGCTTTTTGGTCAGCAAAAAGGGGATAGAAGTGGATCCCTCTAAGGCCAAGGCTATCATTGACATGCCGCCCTTGACTAATCTCAAAGAATTGCGTAGCCTTCAGGGATGTATACAATTAATCCGATGATTCATATCCAATTTGGCCATGAGATGTGAGCCTTTTAATCATTTGCTCAAAAAAGGAGTGAGATTCGAATGGGGACCAGAGTGTCAGCAATCGTTCGAACGCATCAAGAAATATCTTCTCAATCCTCTTGTTTTAAAGCTGCCAGAATTAGGGAGACCCCTACTGCTATACATTTCAGTTAATCAAGTTGCTTGCGGCGGATTCTTGTCACAATATGAAGAAGGCAGACTGATAGAGCATGCCATTTACTATGTGAGCAAGACCTTCATTGATTATGAGAAGAAATACTCTCAGATAGAAAAGACATGCCTAGCTCTGGTTTAGATGTGTCAGAAATTGAGACACTATCTGCTGGCATCTAAAGTCAAGATTCTATCCAAATTAAATCCTCTCAAGTACATTCTCGAGCAACCTTTTCTCAGCGAACGGATTGCCAAATGGCAAGTCCTATTGATGCAATATGATATGAAATATGTCTCCCAGCAATCTATCAAAGGCCAAGCAATTGCAGATCAATTGGCATATTTCCCTCTAGCAGAGGATGATAAAGATGAGAATGATTTTCCCGATGAGCGGATCTGCAATATTCAGCAATCTCCAATTTGGAATTTATTCTTTGACGGTTCCAAGAATATGGCAGGCATAGGAATCAGAATTCTTCTAATCACACCTGAGAAGAAGATGATTCCTTTTACTCTCAAACTGGATTTTCAGTGCACTCACAATATGGCCAAGTATGAAGCTTTGATACAGGGTCTGAAAATTCTACAGGACTTCAATGTCAGAAGAGTGCATGCCTATGGCGACTCTTTGCTCGTCGTCAATCAAGTCCTAGATAAATGGCAAGTGAAGGATCAGAAATTACTTCCTTATCAGAAGATCGTCTCAGCTCTTGCCAACAAATTCGAAGAACTCCAACTTTTCCATATCAAGAGAGACTTCAATCAAGTTGGAGATAGTTTAGCCAATCTGGGATCCATCATGTCTTTCAAGAGCAGAGAATCTTGTCGCTCCTTTGAAATTGGCAGACTTGATCAACCTGCTTTCTTCCCAATAGAGCAGATAAACCAGGCCGAGCAAAAGAAAAAGCCCTGGTATCATGACATCAAGAATTTCATTGAAACTGACGAATTTCCTCCAGAACTCTCAAAGAAAGGGCAACGAGCAATTCAGCGCATGTCTGCTCGATATTTTATTCTTGATAATGTTCTTTATCGTCATGGATTTAGTTCTGAGTATTCTAGATGTTTGGACGAGGAAGAAGCCAAAGAAATTATGCAAGAAGCACATGAAGGCATTTGCGGTGGTCATGTTGGCTACCAAACTCTTGTGAAACAAATCATCCGAGTAGGATATTACTGGAAAACTATGCAACAAGATTGTTATCGTTTTGTGAAGAAGTGCGTTCAATGCCAGATGAATGCACCTTTCATTCATGTGCCAACGACATATTTGCAATCTGTCGTCTCGCCATGGCCCTTTTTTATGTGGGCTTTTGATGTTATAGGCCCCATCACCCCTTCTGCTTCAAATGGTCACAAATATTTTCTTGCCGCAACAAAATATTTTACTAAATGGGTAGAAGCAGTTACTCTACGCACAGTAGAAGGTCGACATGTGGTCTCATTCATCCACAAGAATATCCTATGTCATTTCGACATACCGCATGATATTGTGTCAGATAATGGCAGTCATTTCAAGAATGAGAGGATGAAGACTTTCTGTTTAAAGTTCAGAATCCATCATCATTTCTCTGCTCCTTATTATCCTCAAGAGAATGGTCAAGCAGAGGCCACCAATAAGATTCTGATTCGAATCCTGGAGCGAACTTTGGAAACAAATCGTGATTGTCATGAGAAGATTCATGATGCGTTGTGGGCATATAGAATCACCATTCGAACTCCAACTAATGCTACTCCGTCAGAACTTGTCTACGAAACTGAAGTAGTACTGCCTCTACATGTTCAGAAACCTGCTCTGAAATTTGCATCACTTCTGGAGTTACCACTAGATCAGTATCAGTAACAGCGACTAGTACAACTTGATTTGCTCGATGAAAGAAGGCTCAGAGCAGCAGAGCATGCTCAATCATATCGTCAGAGGATAGCCAGACAATATACAAAATCTGTCATTGAAAAGAAATTTTGAGTCAATGATCTAGTGCTCAGATTAACGACTTATCTCAAGCACCGCCCAGGTGGCAAGTGGTCACCAAATTGGAAAGGTCCCTATGTTGTCAAAGAGGCATTACCTCGTAATTCATATCGGCTCATCAATGCCAATGGAGTGGAATTACCAGATCCCATCAATGCTCGACATTTGAAAAAATTCTATACTTAAATCGTGTCTTATTCTTTATAATTCCTCTAAATTTTGTTCAATAATGGTTAAATTCTCCTTTCCCAGTTATACTAGGGCATTTTTAAAATTTTGTTTTTATCTACAAATACTCTGTATGCAGGTAGGATAAACAAATCTCTCATTTTGCACGCATGTGCACTCATTCATATCATTTTCATATTTGCATACATCTACATTCATTGGTATCGGTATTCATTGGCATGCATCTGCATCAAGTTCATTACCCATTCAGGATAAGGGATAATCCTGAGACCCCGACAATCATTCTCGTTACAATTCTCAAATACTTTAAGAGCATAGGTCTCTTTCAAAAATTCAAGTCTCAATTTTAAAACAAGGTATGTTTTCAAAATCCAGTGCTCGAACTGGTATATTTTCAAAACCCAGTGCTTGAACTGGTACATTTTCAAAATCCAGTGCTCGAACTGGTGTGTTTTCAAAATCCAGTGCTTGAACTGGTACATTTTTAAAATCCAGTGCTCGAACTAGTACATTTTCGAAATCCAGTGCTCGAACTGGTACACTTTCAAAACCCAGTGCTCGAACTGGTATATTTTCAAAATCCAATGTCTATGTTGACATATTTTCAAAACCTAGTATTTGTACCAGTGTTCTTTCAAAATTGAGCACTTGTGTCAGTGTCTCACTGGTTGGCCGTGTCAGTCAACCTCTTGGGTTCAGTCTTCGTGCTGAGCATCCATCAGAATTCAAGTTCGGTACAGGTCAACCAATTTCCAATTTTGACCTTCGGGTCAATCAATTTCCAATTTCGACCTTTGGGTCAATCAATTTCCAATTTCGACCTTTGGGTCAATCAATTTCTAATTTTGACCTTCGGGTCAATCAATTTTCAATTTCGTCCTTCGGGTCAATCAATTTCCAATTTCGACCTTCGGGTCAATTAATTTCCAATTTTGACCTTCGGGTCATTCAATTTCCAATTTCCAATTTCCAATTTCCAATTTCTAAATTCTAAATTCTAAATTCCAATTTCCAAATTTCCAATTTCCAATTTCCAATTTCCAAATTCCAATTTCGACCTTTTGGTCACTCAATACCAAATTTCAATCATTTCCTCTTGCGAGAGACCCTTTTTACAGGGAGAGTTCAAGGGAGCTCGTTCTTTTTGCATGCTATCCTTTATTCACTTAGCCCATTTTTAGGGAGAGTTTGAAGGGACTCGTGCCTTTGTGAACCGTTTGCAAAACAAAATTCCAATTTCATACAAGGAACCCTTAGTTTAGGGAGAGCTTCGACAGAAGTTCGCTTTCCTTGTGACCACAATTTCATACTAGGCCATTTTATCCTGAAGGACCCTCTTTTCAAGGAGAGTGTGATGGACTCGCTCCTTCATGACCAATTCACCAACCTCACCATTACCGACCCCCTTTCCATAAGAAAAGCCTAATGTTAGGAAGTTTTGACGAAAGCTTAATTTCTCTTCGAAAGTTCGTTTTGCAAACACCTCCTCTTCAAGAAAAAGAGGAGTAAATTCTATTTCCCATTTCTGAATCTTCTCTTTTGGGGAAAATAGAATAAAATTTTTGTCATGGATACGTTGAGTCGTGCTACAAATGCTCGCTTTCACAAAGAATTTCAAGAACATTTTGCCAATTTGTCATTAAATATTTGTTGATTTCAAAATCTTTATTGTATAAAAAGAATTACCTCAGAATACCTTCAGCATTACTTCTGAAAGGACAAAGCTTTCGCAAAAAAGGATTCAAAATTCAAAATCTTTCTATTGGCCAACCAAAAGGATGAAGAATAAATCCTTGATATGGCCAGCAAAGGAAATTCAATGTTGTTGCAAAGCCATAAGTGATCGATATTGATCGCAGTCAATGACACATTTTTTTTAGAGATCATTTTTGGAAAATAAAGCAGTCGAAATATCCTGAGTGATACAGAAAAATCCACTCAATTTTCATATCTCCTCCATCACCTAAGCCGGAATTAAATATCTGCAAAAGAGATCTCTCAATTGTCGTCAAGATGAAGACGAATTATGTGAGTTAGACCCCTGGGGTCAAAGAAGATTTGGATCAACTCCAAGATAAAGAAGTTTGTGACAGATCCTTCCAGGGAAAGTTCAGATCACCGTCAAGATGAAGGCGACTGCGATGAGCCTCCCAACAAACCCTAAAGGATATTTAATTTCTGCTATCATCAAGAGATTTCCAACCAAAGAGCCAATAACTGTCAATCTCTGAGAGAAAAGAAAGATCATAACATCTCCAAGATGAAAGAGTTTGTGACGTACCCTTCCAAAAAAAAGAGAGAGAAAAGTCAGGACATCTCCAAAATGAAGGATGATGTAATAAATTTCCCAAAAACCTAGGAGAGCTCCAATTCTGTCAAAAAAAAAAGAGTGCAGAAAGATCATCATGAGAAAAGAATCCTAGGATATCAAACTGCCAAATCTACCAAGAATCCTCTTTAAATTTTGTGAAATTCTATTATCAATATTCTTTCATCAATTGCTTTCACAATATCAAAAATACTCTCTTTTCTATTCATATCAGGGAAATTGATAGCCTCCTTGAAAGAAAGTCAATTGCAAGAAATTTGAATTTGAATCTTGATTCCACGGAGTTAAGCCCAATCGGAGGTAATACTTCGGGTAGAAAAGAGGGAATATTTTCGCATCAATTATTTTGACTCAACAATAATTTTCAACATTTTGACAATATTTTCTAGCTATCCTGGCGTGAAGCGAGAGCTTGAGGTTCATTTTTGGCGCATCTTGACATCATTTGTTATCCCTTTTAGGACTTGATAACGGAAGTTTTCAAGATTCCTTCCCTTCTGTTGGTATAATCTGAGCGCCTGGGTTCTCAGACTCGCACACTTCCCTGTGTCCCCACTGTCCCACCATAGACAATCCAAATTTGGCTTGAGGTTAAGCCACAAATCATTTTGTCGCAAAAGGTCATCAATTTCAAAAGTTATTTAGTCTCAGCAATGAGGGGCCCAAAATCAAACCCCTTTTCAAGCTTTAGGGACCCCAATTTCATCCTTTTGCAAAACCCCTATCGGATTCATTGTGCAGAAGTCTGAAGGTTCCATCATGGGTTCTTCTTTCGAGAATCCCATCAATTTCATTTCTCGATCAGGTTAAGGGTTAAACCTGAGCCTCATTTTGATGAGGTATTTCATTTCCCGGTCAGGTTAAGGGTCAAACCTGAGCCTCGTTCCTACACGAGGTATTTCCTGTCCCGTCCAGGTTAAGGGAAAAACCTGAATCTCACTTCTCCGAAGTAAATTTTTCTTCTTCATTCTTCATTTCATATTTACCATTTTCATCAGGGCTAATTTCTTTGTATCTAGTCAGATCTATCTAACTGGAGCATTTTTATAGCCCAAATTTGGTGTGTTTTCTTTGCCACTAAAGTCATCCTCAAGACGGCTTAGTAGCAAAGAGGGGCATCTGTAAACACCCCAACTTTTTCTCATCCATTCTCAAACAACTCTCCTCGTGTGGTGCCAACCCTGTTAGGTCAGTGTAGGAGTTGTTGAGAAACTATGTTTTGATGACACATAATATGATATACTGTCATATATGCTTTAATATGATATAATGATATGCCTTCGTGAAAAATGTTATATTATGACTAGATATGATTTATCATGTATTTAACGAGTATTTGATGCAAGGTTATTTCACCTAAAAAGAATGGAGACAACCTGCTCAAGTACAACTATTTGATGAAATCATACTCTCTGAAGAAAAAGCTTGATGGGTCATACATTCTTAAAGATCATCCAAGGAGATCGGCTACTTCAAGATGAAGACTTTTTTCTTCTTTAGAATCATATGTAACAGAACCTTCAAAAGCATGCATATTGCATATTGCATATTTCATATTACATGCTTTATCATACAAGCCATTTATTTTACGAAAAGCTATGTCTTCATAAAAGGATACGATATTTCAAAAAGCACCTTTTTGAAACAAATCATTATACTTTGTTACAAGTACTTATGAAAAGGGTATTTTGACAAGATATAATAGCTCATGATTTCAAAAGCATTAATTGTACCTTCTAACATGCATTTATGAAAAAGACAACTTAAAAAGAAACAAAAGCTAATGATTTCAAGTATGAAAGAAAAAGACAAAATGAATTTAAGTCATAATACATAATCGACTATCTTGAATTGACAAAATAAATATTATTATATACAAGACAATTGTGTTTGAAAAAGACTTTATACACTCAAGAATGTCGACTTACTTAAAGTCATCATTCTTTCTATAAGCATTAAAAGCCACCTCAAAAGCATTTGAAAAATGACTATCTATTTAATCCACACTCAAGAATGTCGACTTACTTAAAAGTCATCATTCTTTTTGTAAACATTAAATGACACCTCAAAAAGCATTTGAGAAATGACCATTTATAAATAAAGTACTCAACAAAGCATTTATTGTACTTACATGCATTTAACCAAAGAAGTGACGATTTGTAAGAAAAATATTAATATACTACAAATCATTAAATTGAGTAAAGACAAAACTACATGATAACTTACACTCCAACGTTCAATGTACTACAAATCATTTATTATAAGAATAGACCTTTTACAAATTATATCTCATTTAAAATACAACAACAAATAGTGTACCCCAAATGCTACACTTATGGAAAGAAGACTTTTCGAAAAAGTAATGTAGTACACATCTTTTTACACAAAGTTGTTTTTGAAATGACTTGACATCTTATATCTCAAAAGGACAATCATTTCAAAAAAGCAATGACTATTTTCTTGAGGCTATATAAACATAAACAAAATAGTATTTCACACAAAACATGTGAGCTTACAAAGAAAAAAATTCTTATTCAATATTCGAAAAAGAGAGCCTAGAAAAAGAAAGAGAAAAAATCAAGAATAGCTCTTTGACAAAGAGAATCATCTGAGTGAAAAGAAAAGATCATTCTGTGAATCTTCAATCGTGCATTCATATCATTCTGAAGGTTCTACATGAAGTATTGTAACTTTCTGTTATTCACTGTATCCCTTATCTGTTGAGAGAAGTCGACCTCTGAGAAAGGGGGTGTTCCCTTCTCTGTTGAGAGAAGTAGACCTCTGAGAAAGAGGGTGTTCCCTTCTCTGTTGAGAGAAGTAGACATCTGGGAAAGAGGGTGATTGTACTATTTATCCGGTAACTTGGATTTTATAGTGAAAGGCTCAAGTGTTTTTGTTTGGGAACTGGATGTAAGTCAGTAACTCGACCGAACCAGTATAAATCTTGTGTCTTATGTGTTGTGCCTTATTGCCTTTAATTTTTATATTATCGATCTTTTTCATATTTCACTATTCACCCCCCCTCTAGTGGAATTTCATTTGGTATCAGAGCAAGTTTTGCTGGTTTCGACATAACAAGTCTTCCAACACAAATGACATCTACCTCTTATGCTCGTGATATTGAAGGACAACACGCATCTCGCCTTCCTTTCTTCAACGGCTCCTACTATGGATACTGAAAATGCAGAATGGCTATATTTCTAAAGTCTATAGATTTTGCTGTATGGAAAATTGTTGAACATCCATACACATCTCCATCCTCAGACTATGGCTTATGGTCTGATAAAGAAAAGAAGATGGCAATTCTAAATGCAAAGGCTATGAATGCTTTGTATTGTGCTATTGATCAAAATGAATTCAATAGAATATCTATTTGTGAATCTGCTTATGATATTTGGCATTCTCTGGAGGTCATTCATAAAGGAACCAACAAAGTGAAAGAAGCCAAAATCTCATCTCTAGTCCGAAAATATGAGTTGTTTAAAATAAACAAAGATGAACCCATCACAGAGATGTTTACAAGATTCACAAACATCACCAACAACCTTAAATCTCTGGGAGAAACATATTCCCAGACTGATAAGGTGAAGAAAATCTTGAGATCTCTCACAACTGATTCAGAGAAAAAGACAACAACAATTGAAGAAGCTCAAGATTTATCCAAGCTTACACTGGATGGCTTAATAGGCAATCTTATGGCCTATGAAGTCCATATGAAGGAAAAAAGGGAAGAAGAACAACCTACAAAGAAAACTCTAGCTTTCCTAGCTCTTTCTGAGAATGAGGACTAAGAAAAGGAATCTAAAATTGCGTTGCTTACTCGAAAATTTCAGCGCTTCATGAGAAAGAACAGGTTGTCAAATAAGCACAAGGAAAAGAAATATTCTAAGGAAAGTACCATGTGCTATCAATGTAATAAGCCAGGTCACATGAGACATGACTGTCCTCTTCTAAAAAGGAAATCCAAAATCGAGGAACCAAAGAAAAGGTTCTTCAAGAAGAAGTCTCTGCATGCTCAATGGGATGATTCAGAACCATCCACAAGTGAAGAGTCAAGTGATGATGAAGCCGAAACTGCCAACATGTGCTTCATGGCAGAAAGCTCTGTAAGTGAATCCTTTGACTATTCTTTTGAAGAACTTCAAAATGCTTTTCAAGAACTTTTTGAAGAATCAAGAAAAATGATTCTCAAAAACAAAATTTTGAAATCTGAAAATCAAGAGCTTCTCCAGAAAAATGAAGAACTCAGTATTGAAAATTCTGAGTTAAAAAAAAAAATTATTCTTACTTCTGAAATCAGCTCTACTAATTCCAAAACAAAAAATCTTCAAGTAGAAATTTCAGAATTAAAAAACAAAACTGAAAACCTTATAAAAACGGTTTTCAAGTTTACCAAAGGGAAAGAGAACCTGGATAAACTCCTATCCTCTCAAAAAGTCTCTTTTTACAAGAATGGTATTGGTTACTCTCATATAAATAAGCCTTCTTGTATGAATAAAAAGACTATTTTTGTCAAGGGTTCTGCTGAATCTAAGCAGAAGTATTATAACTTAAATGTTAATACTATGTACTCCTCTAATTTTTTAGACAAACCCAAATCAAAATGGATATGGGTACCAAAGTCTAAACAAAAAGGGACCTGATGTTATCATCGCAAAATTTTTACTTTTGCGAGTCAAACTGACCTTTGAAAAAGATTTTGAAAATAACTCGCCTCCGTTTTTAAAATGCGGGAAAATTCCGAAGAATGGGACTCGCTTGTCGGTACGAGGTTCAACCGTTCCTGCCACCTTTAACAGGGGTAATTGAACCAAGGATCAATCTTATGCTCTACTCTATTCAACTTGTCTAAATCATATTCTAATTTCTAAATGCACATAGAATCAGGCATGTGCTATGAATTTTCAGAAAATGCACATTTTGAAAACATGATGTTTGCTTTGAATGATTGAAATATTTAGAAAATGTAAATCTTGGAAAATCGTGAATTGGGATTTGAAATGTACTTCTGAGAGAAATAAAAATCGATTTTGAGGAATCCTTGACATTTGGTGAAAATTGATTCTGAGAAACTTGGTTTCTCTGAATTCAAACTCTAAAATTGAAATTCTAACTTAGAAAATTTGAATTTGGAACTTGGGAAATATTTGAAATATCATTGGCAAATCCATATTTTGAGAAAATTGATTTTTGAATAAGACTTAGGAAAATTTTGAGAAAATAAACTTCTTTGAATTGAAATTTGAATTGGAATTGGCAAATGCATGAAATGAATGAATATGGATTTGAGGAATTGAGAAATACTTTTTGTATTTTTGAGAAATGCAGTGCATTTTGAAGTTAGCCTAAGAGTGTAGGCTGAATGTGGCTAATGTGAAGATCATAAATCTGGGTATCATTCATATTCTGACTATGGCCATAAATACAAATTCCACCAAGTTTATAAACTTCATAAAAGCTAGTGTATGTGCCATTCGTGTAGACCATAGTGAGTTTGAATATGCATGAATCATCATCCATCACACATTAACATTATAAAAATAAACTATATGCAATGCAACCTAAGCTAAGCAGGAAATGTAAATTCTTATTCCAAAGTTTAATTACAAATTACATCACTATTGAAATTTAAATACATGAAAAATAAAGTCTTCAATGTACCTGCAAAACTAGAAAACTTGGTTAATGAAAATATGTTGGCTTTTCTAGATTTATCCAGTAATATCTAGAAATTACTGGATTTTGCTAGATATAAGTCTTTTCCTTGATTCCCTTAAATCAAAAGTGATAAAGTATGAAATAAAATGGAATAAATAAGGAAGATAAGATACGAAATTTCGAAATTGGAGTCCAAATGACCAAAATACCCCTAATAACAAGACTATGGCCTTGAAATTAGGGTTTTTAGAAAGATATTTTGATAAAATGCAAGTTTTGAAACTTGAATGGAATAAACTCAAACCAAATATGCTATGACATGATTAAAAATATGAAATTAGGGTTAGGGATTTCGAAATTTAGGTCAAATGACCGAATTGCCCCCGATAACAAGACTATGGCCTTGAAATCAGGGTTTTTAGAAATAAATTTTTGATAAAAATTTGGGTTTTATGACCTAAATGAAATCAAATAACTACAAAATTAAATCTAAAGTATCCTAAGATGCTTATGAACATGATTAAACCCTAAAACAATATGCTTATGCACGAAAATCCAATAATATCACAAAAAACTGTGATTTTTACAGTGTTTTTGGATCTTTCAGGAACCCGGTTTTGCAATTTGCTTAATTCAGCCATCAAATGGATTCCAAAATCCATAAAAATTGGTATCTGCACTTGTTATAACCCTAATGTCAAATTGAAATTATAAAAATAATTTTTTGACATTAAATTAATCCGAAAATTGCATTAAACCCTAAAAATATGCTATTTTTGACCTAATTCACTAACCAGTTTCAATCCAAGACCTGAACCAGGGGTCAAATCTCTATGTAAATTTATGAAATTTTACAGAGACTAACTAAGAAGAAAAACAGAGATTTCCCAATTTACAGATCGGAAAATTCATCTCCGGTTAGGGAGAAACCCTTCTGGCAATCTGAGCTAAAATATATCACTCTTAACAGGGATTAAAACAGCTATTCCAGATTGAAAATACAGACATAAATAGCAATCTTAAACAAAAATCTCTGAACTTTTAGTGGTGAACAGTAGACAGAAAAATAACAATACTCACTTTTTACAGATCATGAATCGGATCTGTGGTTTGGGATTTATGACTAACACAAGTCTGATTAGGGTTTTGGTAAACCCTAACGAGTTTTAAATTTAAAAACAGATTCTCTAAAAGGGGAAAAATACTAAACAGTAATCAACAAATCCGAAAATTTCACAGCAGACAGATCTATTCAATTTGAATCCATAGCACTTTACAGATCTAAAATCGGATATAGGATGAGAGAAATATCATCACAGCAAGTTACCTTCTTGATTTTAACCACAATTTTAAAGCTTTAAAAACCCGATTTGATATCTGATTTTTTTGACAGGGTTCCCGAGATCCAAAACCTCTGATTTTTCTACAGTAACTCAATAACTCATTCATGCATCACATATAAAAAAATCAGAAATAAACAATGAGAACTTCAATCCGAAATAACATTATCTTTACTGTTCTAAACCTAAAACACACAGAAATTTAAGAAACTTGAAAAACCATGCATTAACTAATGTAAATAAATAAAATAAACCATAAAACAGTAAATAAAAATTATTTCTATGCTATAGAACGTAAAACAAACATGAATAAACCATGAAAATAAAATAAAAACAGGGAATCAATGGCTGGAATTTGATATCACCTTTTAAAACATAGATTTAACCCATTAAAAAGGGTAAATCATATATTTTATTGGTTAATAATGTAAAGAATCATATTTAAATCAATTCTAATGGATTAAAATCCCTGTAAATCACCCAAAACAGGGTTAGATCACCTTCTTGGATTGTTCTTGCTGATTCTTGATGGTTCTTGAGGTGAAACCATGGTTTAATCCATGAAGGTGATGGTGCCAATGGCTAAATCATGCTTAAAACAATGAAAAATATTAAATAAAAACTAAAAATTAAAGAAAATAATTACCTTGAGGTTGCTGTAATGGAGGAAGGGCTGAAGAGGAGAGAGAATCTCCAATAATCCAATAGGAGAGAGATGGGAAATCGACCCCCCTTATGGCATCTATTTATAGAAAATTTTTTTAGGTTTAAAAATTGACAATTTTGAAAATTTTGGACTCTAAAGGGGGGGGCAATTTTTTGGTGGAGTTACCTATATGCCATTGACCTAAATTATCCTAATTAATCCCTAATTAACCCCTAGCTAAACCTAAGAATCCCCCAAATGTGGTGCCACTTGGCATTTTTTCACATTGGGTTTTTAAAACACCTTTAAAAACCTTTAAAAACACTAGTTTTAAAAACTAACTTTCAAAATGAGTTTTTCAAAATGGTTTTGACTCTTCTAAACCTCTAACACTAACCAAGACATCAACTAACCCTAGTCTAGCCCTGACTTACTCAAATATGGCCCCACCCCGAGTGGGCCTTACTTGAGTTTTTCAAAAAGTGATTTTAAAACTTGAAATTGAAGGAGTTTTCAAAAGGATTTTCAAAAGCAATTTTAAAATTAGAATTTTTGAAATGGCATAGGGTTCTAACTGAATTAGAATTTCTCTGGATATGGTGCCAACTGAGTGGGCCCACATCGAGTTTTGGAAATTTTGAAATAAACACTGAAAATGGCTTTGCAAAAGGGGTTAAAATCGATATTTGAACTTCAAGATCTTTGAAAATAGGGTCTCAAGCGAACTAGAACTCCGAGTTAGAGTCCTAAACTCTTAAGACTTTGAGATTTTAAATTTTTAGAATTCAAATAAAAGAATTTTCAAAAGATTTTATCAAGAAATGATGAAATAAGTCAGAAAACACAGTCAGGGTTAGACTCCTAACTCGACCGAACTCTAAAATAGAGTCCTGAACTAACTGGACTCTGTAAAATGACCTAAATTTTGAAAATAATCGAAAAAGACTGAAAATGGAAATAAAACAGACTTAAAAACAGACTCCTGACTGGATTAGGACTCTGAGACAGAGTCCTGATCGGACTGAAACTTTAAAAAATTTGAGAAATTTGACGAATAGAGGAATTCAGAAGCGACACCACCTCAATGGGTCTCATCTGTGAATTGAAATCGATTAAAATTTGAATTTGAAATGAATCCAGATTGTTTTCTTGAGAAAATACTTCGAAATATAAAGTCCTGGGGTTGGAAAATGACAGAGTATTGAATAAAAACCCAGGTTTTGAAATTGATTTTGAAATAAAGCTTTAAAATTCAAATCTGGATTGAATGTTTTGAAATAGGAGTGCTGGATCTCGAAAATGAGATGTAATGACATGCAATGCTATGCAATGCAATGAAATGATATGCCGAATGCATGCAATGATATGCAATGACACATGAAATGTAAGTACTGGATGAGGGTAAAAATTTGGGGTGTTTACAGATGCCCCTCTTTGCTACTAAGCCGGTTGTAAGCCGAGCTTAGTGGCAAAGAAAACACACCAAATTTGGATTATAAAAATGCCCCAGTTAGATGGGTCTGACTCGGTATGAAAGAATTTATTCAAATGATGATGGTAGATATGAAATGGGGAATAAGGAGAAAATTTTATTTTAAAAAGAAATGAGATTCAGGTTTTGCCCTTAACCTGGATGGGACGGGAAATACCTCATATAGAAATGAAGCTCAGGCTTAGCCCTTAACCTGACCGGGTTGAAAATGGAATACCTCATCAAAGGAGGCTCAGGTTTGTACCCTTATCCTGATTGGGCAATGAAATACCTCATCAAAGGAGGCTCAGGTTTATACCCTTAACCTGATCGGGCAGAAAATGAAATACCTCATCAAAGGAGGCCCAGGTTTGTACCCTTATCCTGATTGGGCAATGAAAATGGAATACCTCATCAAAGGAGGCCCAGGTTTATACCCTTAACCTGATTGGGCAGAAAATGAAATACCTCATCAAAGGAGGCTCAGGTTTGTACCCTTGACCTGATTGGGTAGAAAAATGGAATACATCATCAAATGAGGCTCAGGTTTGTACCCTTAACCTGATTGGGCGAAAAATGAAATACCTCATCAAATGAGGCTCAGGTTTGTACCCTTATCCTGATCGGGCAGAAAATGGACGGAATCCTCGAAAGAAGAGACCGTGATGGAACCTTCGGATTTCCGCACAATGAATCCGATAGGGGTTTTGCAAAAGGAAGGAAATTGGGGTCCCTAAAGCTTGAAAAGGGTTTGATTTTGGGCGTCTCATTGCTGAGACTAAATAGCTTTTGAAATTGCCTTTTGCTGAAATTAGTGGCTTAACCTCAAGCCGAAATTGGACTGTCTATGGTAGGACAGTGGGGACACAGGGAAGTGTGCAAATCTGAGAGCCCGTGCGCTTAGATTATACCAACGAAGGGAAGGAATCTTGAAAACTCCCGTTATCAAGTCCTAAAAGGGATAACAACTGATGTCAGGATGCACCAAAGATGAATCTCAAGCTCTCGCTTCACGCCAGAATAGCTAGAAAATATTGTCAAAATGTTGAAAATTATTGTTGATTCAAAATAATTGAAAATGATGCACATTGTTTGGAAAGTATCCCCTCTTTTCTACCTGAAGTATTACCTCCAACTGGGCTTAACTCCGTAGAATCAAGATTCGAATTCAAATTGCTTGCGATTGGCTTTCTTTCAAGGAAGCTATCAATTTCCTTGATATGAGCAGAAAAGAGAGTATTCTTGATATTGTGAGAGCAATTGGTGAAAGAATATTGATAATAGAATTTCACAAAATTAAAGAAGATTCTTGATAGATTTGGCAGTCTGATATCCTGGGATTCTTTTCTCATTATGATCTTTCTGCACTCTCTTTTTAGCAGATTGGAGCTCTCTTGGATTTTTCGGGAATTGCATCATCCTTCATTTTGGAGATGTCCTGACTTTTTCTCTCTTTTTTTCTTGGGAAGGGTACGTCACAAACTCCTTCATCTCAGAGATGTTCCGATCCTTCTTTTCTCTCAGGGATTATCTTGATAGTTATTGACTCATTGGTTGGGAATCTCTTGATGATAGCAGAAATTAAATATCTTTTAGGGTTTGTCGGTAGGCTCATCACACTCGCCTTCATCTCGACGGTGATCTGAACTTTCCCTGAAAGGATCCGTCACAAACTCCGTCATCTTGGAGATGATCCAAATATTATTTGGCCCCGGGGGTCGACTCGCTTAATTCGCCTTCATCTTGACGACAATTGAGAGATCCCTTTTGCAGATATTTAATTGCAGCTTAGGTGATTGAGGAGATATAAAAATTGAGTGGATTTTTTCTGTATCACCCAGGATATTTTGACTGCTTTTTCTTCAAGAATGGTCTTTAAAAATGTGCCATTGACTGCGATCAATATCAATCACTCATGGCTTTGCAACAACATTAAATTCTCTTTGCTGGCCATATCGCAGATTTATTCTTCATCCTTTTGGTTGGCCAATAAAAAGATTTTGAACTTTGAATCCCTTTTCGTGAAAGCATTGCCCTTTCAGAAGTAATAGTGGAGGTATTCTGAAGTAATAATTTTGTGCAATAAAGATTTTTGAAATCAACAAATATTTAATGACAAATTGGCAAAAATTTTCTTGAAATCCTTTGTGAAAGCGAGCATTTGAAGCACAACGCAACACATCCATGACAGAAATTCTCTTCTCCTTTCCCCAAAGGAGAAGATTTAGAAATTAGAATTGGGAATTACTCCTCTCTTCCCTGAAGAGGAGGTGTTTGCAAAACGAACTTTCGAAGAGAAATTAAGCTTTCGTCAAAACTTCCTAACATTAGGCTTCTCTTATGGAAAGGGGGCTGGAATTGGTGAGGTTGGTAAATTGGTCATGAAGGAACGAGTTCATCACACTCTCCCTGAAAAGAGGGTCCTTCATGATGAAATGGCCTAGTCTGAAATTTGGGGGGCCACAAGGAAAGCAAGTCTCCGTCGAGTCTCTTCCTATAAAAAGGGTTTCTTGTGTGAAATTTGGAATTTTGTTTTGCAAACGGTTCACAAAGACACGAGTCCCTTCAAACTCTCCCTGAAAAGGGGCTAAGTGAACGAATTGGATAGCATGCGAAAAGAACAAGCTCCCTCGAACTCTCCCTATACAAAGGGTCTCTCGCAAGAGAAAATTTTTGAAATTGGTATTGGATGACCAAAAGGGTCAAATTTTGGAAATTGGAATTTTGAAATTTGAAATTGGAAATTGGAAATTGGAAATTGGAAATTGGAAATTTGAAATTTGGAAATTGATAATTGGAAATTGGAAATTAGAAATTGGAAATTGATTGGCTAAAAAGGTCAAAATTCTGAATTGGTTTACTGAGAATGACATGGGTTCTATAGGGATTCATCCTAAGAATGACATTGGTTCTATTGAGAACGGCATTGGTTCACTAGGAACGACATGGGTTCGATAGGTATTCAGCCTACGAACAACATTGGTTCAATTAAGAACGACATTGGTTCACTGGGAACAACATGAGTTCAATTAAGAACAACATTGGTTCACTGGGAACGACATGGGTTCAATAGGGATTCATCCTAAGAATGACATTGGTTCTATTGAGAACGGCATTAGTTCACTAGGAACGACATGGGTTCGATAGGTATTCAGCCTACGAACGACATTGGTTTAATTAAGAACGACATTGGTTCACTGGGAACAACATGGGTTCAATAGGGATTTAGCCTAAGAACGACATTGGTTCCGCAGGGATTCGACCTACGAACTATCAATTCCATGGGAATTCAACCTAAGGATCATAGCTTAAGAAGGAATGATTCCAACTTATGAGCTTTGAATGGACTAGGTGCTAAACTGGGTTTTTGAGGGAAGATTCGAATCATTATTCAACTCTTCAAGGAAAACTAGATGAATTGGATTTTGAAAGAAAATTCGGGTCGGAACTCGGATCTTCTAGACCAACTTGCAGGGTAGTTTGAGTAGAAGTTCAAACTTGTAGCGGAAAGCTAAGCGAATTGGATTTGAAAGAAAATTCAAGTCGGAACTTGGATTTTCTAGACCAACTCTGAAGGAAAAGAAAACTCGAGTTGGAACCCGAATCTTCGAAGGAAAACCAAGTCCATTATGGAAGGAAAAGAAACCCGAGTCGGAACTCGAATCCTGAAGGAAAGGTAGATTAATTTGAAGGAAAGGAAATTTGAGTCGGAACTCGAATCCCAAAGGAAAACTAGATTATTTAGAAGGGAAGGAAATTCGAGTCGGAACTTGAATCTCAAAGGAAAACTAAACCGGTTAGAAGGAAAAGAAATTCGAGTCGGAACTCGAATTCCTGAAGGAAAATTAGATCAAATAGAAGGAAAGGAAATTCGAGGCGAAACTCGAATCCCGAAGGAAAACTAAACCGGTTAGAAGGAAAAGAAATTCGAGTCGAAACTCGAATTCCTGAAGGAAAATTAAATCAGTGGACACTGAATTTTAAAGTGTACCAGTGTAAACACCGGATTTTGAAAATATGCCAATACAAGCATTATGTTTTGAAAAATTACCAGTATGAATACCGGGTTTTGAAAGATTACTAGTACGAGCGCTGGATTTTGGAAAATTACCAGTACGAGCACTGGATTTTGAAAGATTACCAGTACGAGCACTGGATTTTAAATGGTTACCAGTACGAGCACTGGGTTTTAAATGGTTACCAATACGAGCACTGGGTTTTGAAAGTTTACCAGCACGAACACTGGATTTAAAAAAAAAAAAAAATTACCAGCACGAACACTGGATTGTGAAGAATTACTAATTAACTTTGATGGAAGATTTTCAGTCTTCATCCTTACGACAACTTGGACAACTGTCGGGGCCTCAGGATTTATCCCTTATCCTGAATGGGGAGTTCGATGCAAATGAAAATCGATGCAGATGAATGCAAATGAATGCATGCAAATGCAAATGAATGTAAATGGGTGCACATGTGTGCAAAATGAGAGATTTGTTTGATCTTGCCTGCATACAGGATGTTTTGAAGACAATTTTCAAAATAATGCCCCAGTGTAATGGGGGAGTAAGATATTGGATGAAAGGATAAATATTTGATATTTGATGAGAATTCTCTGAGGATAACAAGGTAAAAACTGACAATGAGCTTCTTGGTTGATCAGAGAGGCACTTTGAAAAAGGTTACCCCTTATAAGAAGACATTTAAACATTTGCAAATAAGGAATATAAAAGATGACGCCAGGCCATAAGAAAGATTGACAAATTTATTAATGCATTGAAGAAGAAAATAACAAATTGATAGAAAACTGGGACTACATTGTCCCTTCAAAATGACAAAATGATGAAAGTGACATAGTCTCGACATTGTCAATTTTTAGAAAACTTGCTCAGGATGGTCGACTGGTATCTTCCTCATCTTCAATAAGGATATTCTTGTCGATGCAATCTTGAATGATATTTTTCAGGATGAAACAATTCTCAGTGTCATGCCCTACTGCCCGATGAAATTTGCAAAATCTTTCTTTGAATCTGCCCATGATTGTTGCGGGATCAGCTGCTTTAGGTAAACGGATCATATCTTTTGCAAGCATGTATTCCAGAACACTCTCTAGTGTTTGGTCCAGAGGGGTGAACTTTTGATCCGTACTCCAATCCTTGCGCTTTGGCTTTTCTTGATCTTTCTCTTTATGCTGAGGACTAGATTGAAGAGGCATATCATTGTTGGAGAACTTTCCTTTTTGGCCCTTGGATCCCTCTGAATAGTGATCATGATTTTTCTTGTTGCTTTTGCTATCATTGGCAGAAAGAGTGAAGTGAGCCTTCTTCTTCTGCTCACTCTGATTGTTACCTTGTGTAAAGATGAAGCCTTCATAAACTCCATTTTCCATGCTTAGCTCGAGCCACTCGGCTCGTTCTGTCAGTTCGATGAAGGTTTTTGACGGTGTCGTGGAAATGAGACCTTTCAAGGGTTGTGAAAAATTATTCAAGATTAGTGACAATGCATGCCCTTCTGATATCGGGTCTCTCATCTTATTGCAAGCTGACCTCCATCGGTGGATAAAATCTCGGGCCTTCTCGCTTTCTTTCTGTTTCAGGCCACAGAGGTGGCTGAGGGTCGGGAGCGCCTCAGCATTAAACAGAAAGCGCTCAATGAACATATTCACCACCTTATCAAATTCTTTCAGCTCTATGGGGTTAATGTGCTCCGAGTACCATTTAGCTGTCGTTCCCTCCAGACTGCGAGGGAAGCAAAGGAAGAGTGCCCGATTGTCACGCTTGAATCGTGAACATTCAGCGAAAAACATGGCGAAATGAGCCTTAGGGTCGCCAGAACCATCAAACTTGATAAATTTTCTGGGAAGATTATCCAGATTGTCGTCCTCATCTAAACCATCATAGAAGTCTTCGCTGGTGAAGACTTTCTTGCCCTTGTCGTGGGCCTGCAGATCTTTGACCATTTTCATCATGTCTTTTAGCTGTGACTGAGTAGGGTCATTAACAGACTGATTTTTGGATTTGTAAGCCGACCCCTGACCCTGAGTCGACCTTTTGAATTCATATTTATTTTCACATTCCTTGTCAGCATCGTCAGCTGATTCTGACTCATCAGTTATTTCCTCGTGACGACTCTGCTTTTTGCTGATCTTCACATTCTTGACGGCATGACCCTTATCTTTCTGTTTGGTCTGAATTTGCTCAGTACTGGCCTCAGCTTGCTCTGCCAGCATCTTGGTCATCATTTTTTTGAACATGACGTACATTTGGGGATCGATGCCATCATCCGCCTGCTGACCTTGACTCTGGATGGATCGAGGTGAGTCAATCTCTTCTTCTGAAGCTACTGAGTACGCGACGCCTTCAACTGATGTGGTTTTCTTTCTGGATCTTGTATGAACCATCGGGTATCACAAATGTTCTCTTGGATATTGCTGATGCTCTCTGCAAGGTAGAACTGATGGTTAGGCTTCTGACGGAAATTTGGTTTGGAGGAAAATATTTGTTGAGAATTTTGGTAGACAATTGAAATAATATCCCATTACTAGGGATTGAGTCATCGTTGGGATTACGACAATTGTGTTGCTATTCTTTGCAAGATAAACAACTGAAAATATGCCTTGTTACCTAGGCGAGGTCGTCAAACCAAAGTGAAATGTAAAATAAAGGAATTTTATTGAGGGGAAAAACATGATTTTATCAATGATACACTTGACAGAGGGGAGGGGGACAAACAATTTTCCACCACTCCGGATAATCAGAAGATACACGAGGACCAGGAAAAATAGTAAGACTGACAAAGGAATCCCAGCCATGTCTGGCAGAATGGTATGCTCCGGACCACTGATCTGATGCGAGATCGAATTCTGGCAGAACCTCGGCTAGTGGACGAATCTCTACGCGCTTCTGCCTCTGAGAGAACTGCCTGACACACCGTTCTGGATGATAGTATGCGCAAAAGAATGGGCCAAGTAGCCTGAACCGCTTGCCGTAAGCATAAGTGTATCTGGGAGGTGATTCCTGACGATCAAAGTAGTCCCATACGACTTCTTCCTCCTGAAGGTTGTCGATCAAGAACCAGTATCGCGCAACTGGAAGAAGCTTCTCTCCATTGTATCTGAATGAACTGGCTCGGACTGGCACATGCCGGAGGAACCAAGACTGCAAGGCATAGGTGCATCCTTTGACTAGGATCGACTCTCCGAGTGCGAAACGAGTCAACCCTCGGTATAGAAAGGCGAGTGCGGCCATGGCTATCGAGAGGCGGCTGGTCTGTCGACTTCCCCATCTCCTTAGAAGCTGAACTATTCTGATATCCATGTAATTCCGTCCATCTGGAAAGAAAGCTAATCCTACCGTGCACAGAACCATCGCGTGCTGAATTCTCTCTCGAGCTGTCCTGGACAACGAGCTGACTTCCACAAATGTCCCATGCTGTCTGTAGATTTCGAGCAGGTCCACATATTCATTTCCATCTTCTTCAATCAGAGGCCAAGACTTGCGTCCCGTCATGCAAGCTAAGGCGTCTCGGGGATCCAGACCCTTAACATTGATCAAAAATTGTTTCTCCAATGGATCTCCAGGCTGACCGGCTGGCTCGGGCAATCCCATAATCTCTGAAAATTCATCCATCAGTACTGTCATCTTGCCCCACGAGAACCAGAAGGTAGAAGTGCTCGGATTCCACCGTTCTGCTAGTGCATGGATCAAGTTGCCGTTGACTGTCTGCTTTCCCACTGCGGACGCCAGTTCTAACCCACAATCGTCCAAGTGGTCCGGAAACATACGAGAGAAATTCTTGAACCATAAATAGTACCACCGGGGAAAGAAGGATCCGGTGCTGAGGACTCGATGTTCGGGAAGACTTTGTCGCACCTCGTAGGAGATGTGACCCTCAGGGAAGACTGAATCAAGCTGACTGGATGCCATCGGACTGGAAGACATGGAAATTGGAATAAGACTTGGAAAATACAGGAATTTTGAGGAAAATGCAGGCAGGATAAAAATAAAGCAGGAAATTCGAGATCCAGAAGACAGGAAAGATGGAAAATCACCTGGAGTTTTGAAGGAAATTAAGGGAAATTTGAAAAATCGTCCAGGGTTTGATGAAATATGAAGAAATAAATGAAAAATGAAGTATTTTGAAAAATCGTCCAAGGTTTAAAACATGGACAGTACATGGACATGGATTGGGGAATTTTGAAAAATCGTCCAGTATTTTTAGAAAATTGGGAAAATATGGAAAATAAAAGGAAATGACTATAACATATTCAATCACATTCTGCACAAACAAGTATGCACAAACAGCATTCCCTAAAAGCTGACTCTAGATGCACAAATTTTGAAATAGCTGTATGACCTTAATCCTAACTCTAAGGTTCAGATCAACTATATCCAATCCAGTTATGCCTATATACTCAAGCCAAGGCTTGATGTACGTGGCATAAAATCAATTCCTTCGGTTCTAGGTTCAAGTTTTCCAACATCCTTGAGCACCTGCCGATATACGTTGGACTATGGCCCTTGGTACGTGGCAGGGGGGTTTTCACCCAAATAGGTGGCCCAGTTGTGAGGCTCTGTCCCAAACTATGGTTCTGGAAGAGAGCCCAGCAACGTGAAGACCGGGACAATATAGGTGGGGGTGGTTTTTTGAAAACATGAGCACATGCAGGCAAATAGAAGGCTCTAAGTCCTAAAGAGATAGATTTTTGAAATATTTGAAGAAGCAAACATTGTTTTCATACAATTCCTAAATTGAGGAGTGTTGTATTAGACCTAAGTCTATGTGAGCATGAATAATTCTCCTCAATATGGTCCTACCAAACCATACCTAGTCTATATGCATTCCATGTCAGCTGGGTTCAAGTCTAGGCTCCTAGGTTCACATGATATCATAACGCAAAGCGGACATTCCATGGAAATTGATTTTGACAATTTGAACTAAGTAGAGCATTAGATTGATCAGGCAAAGACAGGTCCCATCACGGTCGCCAAACCTGTTATCATCGCAAAATTTTTACTTTTGCGAGTCAAACTGACCTTTGAAAAAGATTTTGAAAATAACTCGCCTCCGTTTTTAAAATGCAGGAAAATTCTGAAGAATGGGACTCGCTTGTCGGTACGAGGTTCAACCGTTCCTGCCACCTTTAACAGGGGTAATTGAACCAAGGATCAATCTTATGCTCTACTCTATTCAACTTGTCTAAATCATATTCTAATTTCTAAATGCACATAGAATCAGGCATGTGCTATGAATTTTCAGAAAATGCACATTTTGAAAACATGATGTTTGCTTTGAATGATTGAAATATTTAGAAAATGTAAATCTTGGAAAATCGTGAATTGGGATTTGAAATGTACTTCTGAGAGAAATAAAAATCGATTTTGAGGAATCCTTGACATTTGGTGAAAATTGATTCTGAGAAACTTGGTTTCTCTGAATTCAAACTCTGAAATTGAAATTCTAACTTAGAAAATTTGAATTTGGAAAATATTTGAAATATCATTGGCAAATCCATATTTTGAGAAAATCGATTTTTGAATAAGACTTAGGAAAATTTTGAGAAAATAAACTTCTTTGAATTGAAATTTGAATTGGAATTGGCAAATGCATGAAATGAATGAATATGGATTTGAGGAATTGAGAAATACTTTTTGTATTTTTGAGAAATGCAGTGCATTTTGAAGTTAGCCTAAGAGTGTAGGCTGAATGTGGCTAATGTGAAGATCATAAATCTGGGTATCATTCATATTCTGACTATGGCCATAAATACAAATTCCACCAAGTTTATAAACTTCATAAAAGCTAGTGTATGTGCCATTCGTGTAGACCATAGTGAGTTTGAATATGCATGAATCATCATCCATTACACATTAACATTATAAAAATAAACTATATGCAATGCAACCTAAGCTAAGCAGGAAATGTAAATTCTTATTCCAAAGTTTAATTACAAATTACATCACTATTGAAATTTAAATACATGAAAAATAAAGTCTTCAATGTACCTGCAAAACTAGAAAACTTGGTTAATGAAAATATGTTGGCTTTTCTAGATTTATCCAGTAATATCTAGAAATTACTGGATTTTGCTAGATATAAGTCTTTTCCTTGATTCCCTTAAATCAAAAGTGATAAAGTATGAAATAAAATGGAATAAATAAGGAAGATAAGATATGAAATTTCGAAATTGGAGTCCAAATGACCAAAATACCCCTAATAACAAGACTATGGCCTTGAAATTAGGGTTTTTAGAAAGATATTTTGATAAAATGCAAGTTTTGAAACTTGAATGGAATAAACTCAAACCAAATATGCTATGACATGATTAAAAATATGAAATTAGGGTTAGGGATTTCGAAATTTAGGTCAAATGACCGAATTGCCCCTGATAGCAAGACTATGGCCTTGAAATCAGGGTTTTTAGAAATAAATTTTTGATAAAAATTTGGGTTTTATGACCTAAATGAAATCAAATAACTACAAAATTAAACCTAAAGTATCCTAAGATGCTTATGAACATGATTAAACCCTAAAACCATATGCTTATGCATGAAAATCCAATAATATCACAAAAAACTGTGATTTTTGCAGTGTTTTTGGATCTTTCAGGAACCCGGTTTTGCAATTTGCTTAATTCAGCCATCAAATGGATTCTAAAATCCATAAAAATTGGTATCTGCACTTGTTATAACCCTAATGTTGAATTTAAATTATAAAAATAATTTTTTGACATTAAATTAATCCGAAAATTGCATTAAACCCTAAAAATATGCTATTTTTGACCTAATTCACTAACCAGTTTCAATCCAAGACCTGAACCAGGAGTCAAATCACCATGTAAATTTATGAAATTTTACAGAGACTAACTAAGAATAAAAACAGAGATTTCCCAATTTACAGATCGGAAAAATCATCTCCGGTTAGGGAGAAACCCTTCCGGCAATCTGAGCTAAAATATATCACTCTTAACAGGGATTAAAACAGCTATTCCAGATTGAAAATACAAACATAAATAGCAATCCTAAACAAAAATCTCTGAAATTTTAGTGGTGAACAGTAAACAGAAAAATAACAATACTCACTTTTTACAGATCATGAATCAGATCTGTGGTTTGGGATTTATGACAAACACAAGTCTGATTAGGGTTTTGGTAAACCCTAACGAGTTTTAAATTTAAAAACAGATTCTCTAAAAGGAGAAAAATACTAAACAGTAATAAAAAAATCCGAATATTTCACAGCCGACATATCTATTCAATGTGAATCCATAGCACTTTACAGATCTAAAATCGAATATAAGATGAGAGAAATATCATCACAGCAAGTTACCTTCTTGATTTTAACCACGATTTTAAAGCTTTAAAAACTCGATTTGATGTCTGATTTTTTTGACAGGGTTCCCGAGATCCAAAGCCTCTGATTTTTCTACAGTAACTCAATAACTCATTCATGCATCACATATAAAAAAATCAGAAATAAACAATGAGAACTTCAATCCGAAATAACATTATCTTTACTGTTCTAAACCTAAAACACACAGAAATTTAAGAAACTTGAAAAACCATGCATTAACTAATGTAAATAAATAAAATAAACCATAAAACAGTAAATAAAAATTATTTCTATGCTATAGAATGTAAAACAAACATGAATAAACCATGAAAATAAAATAAAAATAGGGAATCAATGGCTGAAATTTGATATCACCTTTAAAACATAGATTTAACCCATTAAAAAGGGTAAATCATATATTTTATTGGTTAATAATGTAAAGAATCATATTTAAATCAATTCTAATGGATTGAAATCCCTGTAAATCACCCAAAATAGGGTTAGATCACCTTCTTGGATTGTTCTTGCTGATTCTTGATGGTTCTTGAGGTGAAACCATGGTTTAATCCATGAAGGTGATGGTGCCAATGGCTAAATCATGCTTAAAACAATGAAAAATATTAAATAAAAACTAAAAATTAAAGAAAATAATTACCTTGAGGTTGCTGCAATGGAGGAAGGGCTGAAGAGGAGAGAGAATCTCCAAGAATCCAATAGGAGAGAGATGGGAAAATCGACCCCCCTTATGACATCTATTTATAGAAAATTTTTTTAGGTTTAAAAATTGACAATTTTGAAAATTTTGGACTCTAAAGGGGGGGCGATTTTTTGGTGGAGTTACCTATATGCCCTTGACCTAAATTATCCTAATTAACCCCTAGCTAAACCTAAGAATCCCCCAAATGTGGTGCCACTTGGCATTTTCTCACATTGGGTTTTTAAAACACCTTTAAAAACCTTTAAAAACCTTTAAAAACACTAGTTTTAAAAACTAACTTTCAAAATGAGTTTTTCAAAATGAGTTTTTCAAAATGGTTTTGACTCTTCTAAACCTCTAACACTAACCAAGACATCAACTAACCCTAGTCTAGCCCTGACTTACTCAAATATGGCACCACCCCGAGTGGGCCCTACTTGAGTTTTTCAAAAAGTGATTTTAAAACTTGAAATTGAAGGAGTTTTCAAAAGGATTTTCAAAAGCAATTTTAAAATTAGAATTTTTGAAATGGCATAGGGTTCTAACTGAATTAGAATTCCTCTGGATATGGTGCCAACTGAGTGGGCCCACATCGAGTTTTGGAAATTTTGAAATAAACACTGAAAATGGCTTTGCAAAAGGGGTTAAAATCGATATTTGAACTTTAAGATCTTTGAAAATAGGGTCTCAAGCGAACTAGAACTCCGAGTTAGAGTCCTAAACTCTTAAGACTCTGAGATTTTAAATTTTTAGAATTCAAATGAAAGAATTTTCGAAAGATTTTATCAAGAAATGATGAAATAAGTCAGAAAACACAGTCAGGGTTAGACTCCTAACTCGACCGAACTCTAAAATAGAGTCCTGAACTAACTGGACTCTGTAAAATGACCTAAATTTTGAAAATAATCGAAAAAGAATGAAAATGGAAATAAAATAGACTTAAAAACAGACTCCTGACTGGATTAGGACACTGAGACAGAGTCCTGATCGGACTGAAACTTTCAAAAATTTGAGAAATTTGACGAATAGAGGAATTCAGAAGCGACACCACCTCAATGGGTCTCATCTGTGAATTGAAATCGATTAAAATTTGAATTTGAAATGAATTCAGATTGTTTCCTTGAGAAAATACTTCGAAATATAAAGTCCTGGGGTTGAAAAATGACAGAGTATTGAATAAAAACCCAGGTTTTGAAATTGATTTTGAAATAAAGCTTTAAAATTCAAATCTGGATTGAATGTTTTGAAATAGAAGTGCTGGATCTCGAAAATGAGATGTAATGACATGCAATGCTATGCGATGCAATGAAATGATATGCCGAATGCATGCAATGATATGCAATGACACATGAAATGTAAGTACTGGATGAGGGAAAAAATTTGGGGTGTTTACACCTGATCGGGTACCAAAAAGAAGTTTTACTTGATGTATTGCAGGCTCTAAAGAAGAAGAACAGATGGATACTAGACAGTAGATGTTCAAAACATATGACAAGACATCCAGATATTTTTTTTGTTCTTCATCATAAAGAAGGAGGAACCGTTACCTTTGAAGATAACAACAACGGATTGATAATTGGTATTGGCAATATTGGTAATATTGACAAACCTCTTATCAAAGATGTTCTCCTTGTTAAAGGTTTAAAACATAACCTCTTAAGCATAAGCCAAATGTGTGACACAGGTTATAATATTAGTTTTAAACATGATACATGCCTCATAGCGGACACCAACGAAAATATTATTTTAAAAGGTATAAGAAGAAATAATATATATGAATTATACCTAGAAATTATTACTGAACATTGTCTTATAGCTAATAATGACTCTCAAAATTTATGGCACATGAGAATGGGTCATATTAATTCTAAATATATGTCTAAATTAGCTAAGAACAACTTGGTACGTGGGTTACCTAAAATATCATTTAAAAAAAAATATTTTTGTGATGCATGTCAATTAGGAAAATTGTCAAAATCATCCTTTAAATCAAAAAATATTGTTTCAAGTAAAAGACCTTTAGAACTTCTCCACCTGGATCTTTTTGGTCCTTCTAGGGTAGCTAGTCTTAATCACAATAAATATGCTTTTGTAATTGTAGATGATTACTCAAGATTTACTTGGGTAATATTTTTAAAAAACAAAAGTGATACGTTTTATGAATTTGAAATTTTATGTAAAAAGTTACAAAATGAAAAGTCTTCTACTATTATCAAAATTCGTAGTGACCATGGAGGAGAATTTGACAATGATCTTTTTTTAAAATTTTGAAACTTGCATGGTATTTCACATAACTTCGCCTTTCCTAGAGCTGCACCTCAAAATGGTGTAGCAGAAAGAAAGAATAGAACCCTTCAAGAATCTGCCAGAACTATGCTCCAACATAATAATCTTGCTAAATATTTTTGGGCAGAAGCTGTTAATACTGCATGCTATATATCAAATAGAGTTTTTATCATGCCCTTATTAAATAAAACTCCCTATGAATTATTCTATGACAAAACTCCTAGGATATACTACTTTAAAGTCTTTGGGTGTAAATGCTTTATCCTTAACACAAAAGATAGCCTTTATAAATTTTATGCTAAATCTGTTGAAGGCATATTCTTAGGATATTCAAGTCAAAGTAAAGCATACAAAGTTTTTAATAAGAGTTCAAATACTATTGAAGAATCTATGCATGTCAGTTTTTATGAATCTATTGATAAATCTGTTCATAAGCAGACTAACGATGATGATGTTGAAAGTACAAATTTCTTCTTAGATAACACATCTAAACCTAATGAAGATGATCCTCAAAGAATATTTGCTGAAATCAGAGATCATCCCCATAAGCAGATTTTGGGAGACCTATCCAAGGGGGTTCAAACTAGAGATCAGCTGGAACGGATTGCAAACATGGCATTCATATCTCAACTTGAACCAAAGAAGATTGATAAAGCCATCATTAACGAGTTCTGGATGCTAGCCATGACTGAAGAACTAAATCAGTTTCAAAGAAATGATGTCTAGGATCTTGTACCAAGACCTAAAGATCATCAAATTATTAAGACAAGATGAATCTTCAGAAACAAGCTGGATGAAAAAGGTAATGTTATAAGAAACAAGGCAAGGCTAGTGGCTCAAGGATACAACCTGGAGGAAGGTATTGATTTTGATGAAACATTTGCTCGTATTGCTAGACTTGAATCTATTAGAATGTTTTTAGCATATGCAAGCTATATGGATTTCAAACTATATCAAATAGATGTTAAAAGTGCTTTTCTAAATGGTTTTATAAATGAAGAAGTTTATGTAAAACAACCTCCAGGTTTTGAAAATGAATAATTTTTGGATCATGTCTTTAAACTAAAACGTGCTTTATATGGTTTAAAACAAACACCTCGTGCTTGGTATGACAGACTTAAAACGTTTTTATTAAAGACCGGATTTTCTGTAGGCATGGAAGATTCAACATTATTTGTAAAAATAGTGAATGATCATACCCTAATCGTTCAAATATATGTGGACGATATCATCTTTGGATCTACTAACAACAGTCTTTGTGAAGATTTTTCTAAGTCCATGCAGAATGAATTCAAAATGAGTATGATGGGAGAACTCACCTACTTTCTTGGACTGCATATTAAGCAAACCAAGGATGGAGTCTTCATCAATCAGTCTAAATATGCTCATGAACTTCTGAAGAGGTTCAACATGAACTCAACTGCTTCAAAAAATACTCCTATGAGCACGACTACTGTATTGGACAGAGATGAAGATGGTAAGACTGTGGATACAAAGTTATACAGAGGTATGATAGGATCACTACTTTATTTAACTGCTAGCCATCCAGATATTATGTTCAGTGTTTGCTTGTGTGCTAGATTTCAGTCAAATCCAAAAGAATCACATCTTAAAGTTGTAAAAAGAATAATGAGATATTTAAAAGGCATAATTGGTTTTGGGTTATTTTATTCAAAATCATCTACATTTTATTTAATCTCATACAGTGATGCTGACTTCGCTGGAAGTAAATCTGACAGAAAAAGGACAAGTGGAACATGTCATATGCTAGGGCACTCACTAGTTTCATAGTTCAGTAAGAAACAAAACTGTGTTTCATTATCAACTACTAAAGCTGAAGACATAGCTGCAAGACTAGCATGTACACAGGTCATCTGGATGAGACAAACCTTAAAAGATTTTGGTTTAAAATTTGAAAATACAACTATTTTCTGTGATGATACTATTGCTATAAACTTATCTAAAAATCCTATTTTACACTCACGAACTAAGCATATTCAAATTAGACACCACTTTTTAAGAGAACAAGTCCTAAACAACATAATCAAACTAGAATTTATACCCACTAATAAACAATTAGCAAACATTTTCACTAAACCTTTAAAAAATGAAGACTTTATAAGAATTAGAAGAGAGTTAGGAATTTGTAAATTAAGTGATTTATAAATCCATATGACCAATTAGAATAAAGTAAAATTAGTCTACACGAGTTCACCTTTTCAAATAATAAAATTTAGCTACAAACTTTATTTAACAAAATCTTAAAGCTTAACCAGTAAGAATGTTAAAAACACTTTATGTCAAATCATCGTTTGTCTTCTTACATTCATTTACTAATTGCTTTTTAGACTATCATCAAAATCGAGTGTTTATCTTTCTTGTCATATTTTGTCTTCATTCCCTTCTACCACATTTTTCAAAGTTAATGCTTTATGTCATATATCATTTCTCTCAAAGTACATTCACCTCTATGACCAATTACCATTTACACCTCTCTGTAAAAACTCATACAAAATCTCATTCTCGACAAAACTGTCTTTCCTCTTATATTTTTTTAAGTGTCCTTCTCATTGGTCTCATCCTTCTCCTTTCTCTCTCTCTCATCTACGAAATCTGAATCCACCTTTTTGTCATCTCAAAACCACGGATTTGGCCCCTTTACAAGATATGAAAACCTCATTTTTTATTTTCTAAAACTATGAACTCTTTCATATCGAGTTTCTTAAAAACTATGTCTTTTAAATATATTTTAATTCTAGACAATCATGACATTACTTTATGTCATTCATCATATCAATCATCAATTATTTTTGTCCTCTTCTCCATTCATATCTTATTCAAAAATCCATGTATAACATCACTTTTTTTTTATGTCTACTCTTGCTCCTTCCATGCCTATCTATAAAAACTACTTTTAATATAAGCAATCATCACTCTTCTCTCATTAGTCCTTTTTGAAATTCCACTAGAGGGGGGGTAAATAGTGAAATATGAAATAGATCGATAAATTAAAAAATAAATGCAATAAGGCACAACACATAAAACACAGGATTTATAGTGGTTCGGTCGAGTCACTGACCTACATCCAGTCCCCAAGCAAAACACTTGAGCTTTTCACTATAACATCCGAGTTACCGGATAAATAGTACAACACTCTCTTCCTCAGAGGTCTTCTTCTCTCAACAGAGTAGGGGAACACCCTCTTCCACAGAGGTCACCCTCTTCAACAAAGGTCTTCTTCTCTCAACAGAGAAGGAAAATACCCTCTTTCACAGAAGTTTAGTTCTTTCAACAAAGAAAGAATACAGTGAATAACAGAAAGTTACAATACTTCCTATAGAACCTTCAAAATGATATGAATGCACGAATGAAGGATTCTCAGAATGTTTTGTTCTTTTCACTCAGATGATTCTCTTTGTCAAAGAGCTATTCTTGACTTTTTCTCTTTCTTTTCTCTTTCTTTTTCTAAGCTCTCTTTTTCAAATATCGAATAGGATTTTTTCTCGTTGTAAGCTCACATGTCCCTATTTAAAGAACTATTTTGTTTGTGTTTATATAGCCTTCAAAAAATAGTCGTTGCCCTTTTTGAAATGATTGTCTTTTTGGGATGTGAGATGTCAAGTCATTTTCAAAAACAACTTTATGTATTTTTCGAAAAAGTCTTCTTTCTATAAGTGTAGTATTTGGGGTAGACTATTCGTTGTAGTATTTTAGGTATGATTATTTCATGTAAAAAGTCTATTTTCATAATAAATGATGTGTAGTACATTGAACGTTGGATTTTAAACCATCAATGTAGTTTTGTCTTTATTCAAATTAATGATTTGTAGTACTTTAGTATTTTATTTAGAAATCGTCACTTCTTTACTTAAATGGGTGTAAGTACAATAAATGCTTTGAGTTCTTTATTATGTAAATAGTCATATCTAAAAAAATACTTTATGATGTGCTACTTAATGTCTACAGAGAGAATGAAGACTTTAAGCAAGTCGACATTCTTGAGTGGGGTTAAGTTAGTCATTTCTAAAAAAGTTTTTAAGGTGGTATTTAATGTTTTATCAAAAAAATGATGACTTTAAGTAAGTCAACATTCTTGAGTTGTATAAAGTAACTAAAGTCTTTTCTAAACATATTATAATATTAGTTTTCTTTATTTAGTTCAACTAGCCGATTTTTATGTTTGTCTTTTTCCTTACATACTTGAAATCATTACTTTTTATTTCTTTTCAAGTTGTCTTATACATGATAGAAGGTACAATTAATGCTTTTGAAATCATGAGCTATTATATCTTGTCAAAATACCTTTTTCATAAAAGTTTTAAGAAGGTACAATGATTAGATTTCAAAAAGGTGCTTTTTGAAAATGTCGTATACTTTTATGAAACATAGCTTTTGTGAATAAGTGGCTTGTATGATAAAAGCATGTAATATGTAATATGCATGCTTCTGAAGGTTTTTTTACATATGACTCTAAAGAAGAAAAAAATCTTCATCTTGAAGTAGCTGATCTCTTTTGATGATCTTTAAGAATGAATGACCCATCAAGCTTTTTCTTCAGGGAGTATGATTGCACCAAGGTTGTACTTGAGCAGGAGGTATGCATCCTTTTTGGGTGAATTAACCTTTCATCAAATACTCGTTAAATACATGACAAATCATATCCAGTCATAATATAACATTATTCATGAAGGCATATTATCATATCATATATGACAGTGTATCATATTGTGTGTCATCAAAACATAGTTTCTCATCATTCTCCTCCTTTTTGATGATGACAAAATATGCTCCCCCTGTCAAAAAAGCCATTATGCATAGTAATAATAATATATAAAAAAATGCATAAAAAATGTAGAAAAATGTTAGAGTATTTTTCTCCAATATTGGAGACAGGTTTTTCTCCCCCTTTGTCATGGACAAAAAGGAGGGGATCAGAGTATAAAAGTTATTACAGACCAATAAAAAAACAGTTCATTTTGAGCCGGATGAGGGGTGAAACTTCTGAAGCAATGCATCTTGGCCGATTTTCAGAGATTCGAAGGCTTGATGCAGAGATGCTTGACTCTTCAGAAGAAGATCCTGGGTGTTCTGTACATCGACAATTGCTGAGAAGAAGTCGAGTTCGGAAGTTGCTGCTGGATGTGCTTCTTGAGGGCCTTCGTCATCAGAGTTGAGTTGAGGGGACTCTTTCTCAGGGAGGGAGGAGTCATCAAAAGTGTGGTTGGAGTAGTAGACGACATCGGTTTCAAGACGTATTTTGAAGTATTGAAGGATAAGGGTGATGAGGTACTCAAAAGGAAGAGAGCGAAAAGAGCAAAAGTTAATCATGTTATTAAAGATGACACTGGACCAGTTTATTGGAAAGACACATAAGATTGCATAGAGAAGGAGTGAGATTTCATTGGCAATAAATCCCTTAGAAGGCGACTTAGGGACTACATTTGAGAAATGGATCTGTCACAACAACAGAGCATGAGGCTTCAAGTTGCTTATGTGCCACGGAAGATGGGTTGAGCGAGTGAAGAGGAGGATTTTCTTAAACACAGTTCGGTCGATAGGAACTATGTTAGGGAGCTCAATTCCATAGGAAGAGATATTTAGAATGTAGCCTAACTGAAAAATGTTAAAGGAGATGACTTTTCCATGAATCATGGAAGTGATAGTGAAGTGGTCGTGGTCGACTGAAAGATTGGTGTAGAAAACTTTGATGAGATATGGCTAAATGGTCATAGATTGGGGAGAGGCTAAGACATGAATAAATTCGGACAGTGAAGTTTGTAGATCAAATGATGGAAAAGCTTCAAGATGAACTAACTTGCCGGTTTGGATGGGCATGGAGCTAATGGAATGATATGTGTGAATGAGATCTGGAAATCTCAGATCCGAAGCTTCAATCATGTTGATGTCGGATGATCTTGAAGAGGAGGCCATTTTCAAAGGGTTTGAGAGAATGAAAGCTTTTGAAAGAAAATAAGGACTTGGAGAGGGTAAAGGCTTGAAGGATGATAGAGATTCGAGTAAATTGGTGAGGGATGAATCAATCTATTAAATAGAAAGAAGAAAATAATTATGATAAGAAGTGAGTGACATTTGAATTTTAGATTTTAGTTGAAAAGAGAATACGTGAGTTGTAATTTAAAGCTCATGTGAATGATAGATCAAATCATTATTTGGAGGATAGTGTTGATAGAATAATTTTAAACATTATTTTTCTACTTAAGGAAATTTTTATAGTGTGAGAGTTTGTCGATGTTGTGATGTGAGACACAACTTGAGTATGGAGTGTTTTATGAGAATAAGATGGGATGAAAGAGTAAGCTTAAAGAGGAGTGTTCTTTGATAGATTTTGAAGATATTCATGGGATGTTGTGATGAGTAAAGGCAATTCGTGAAAAGAAGGTGAAAGAGTATTATAGAGCCATATCATGTGAGATGAATAATGGCCTAATAAAACAAACAACTTTAAATGATCTTTTACTTTATGAGAAAGTATTCTAAATTCGTGAAAGATAAATTTAGAAGAAGACAAAAGACATACATGAGTGAGGAGTAATGATTTATTATATAAGAAATATTTTATGGATATGCGTGGAAGGAGTGAGAATAGAAATAAAGAAAGGGTGATGTTCTATATGAATTTAGGGTGAGATAAAAAAGGACAAAAAAAACTTGATGGTTGATATGAGATGAGTGACATAAAGCAATGTCATGATTGACATGAATTGATGTTTGTAGAGAAACTCGATTGGAGGTAGTCCATAGTTTTTTAAAAAAATGTGTAAAGGAGTTAAAGTCAAGAATGGAGGCTCAATTCGTATGATAGAGAGAGAAAAAGATGGTACTAATAGTACCCATGAGAAGAACATATAATAATTAAAAAAGATGAAGGACAAGTTGTCGAGAATGAGTCCTTATAATAATTTTTCAAAAAAAAGTGTGAAAGATGATAGGACAAAAAGTAGATTGTACTTGAGATAAAAGATGACATAAAGCATTAAATAGTAAAACTGTACGTGAAATATGAAAGACCTAAACTTTGAAAAAGGTGGTGAATGGAATGATGACAAAAAAAAGTAAGAAAAGCAAACACTCGATTATGACACAAATTTGTAAAACAAGATTTCACATAAAGTGGTTTTTATCATTTTTACTTGTTATTCTTTGGTTAAGATGAATTTTGTCAAGTATAGATTATATTTTAATATTTTGTAAAGGTGAACTCGAGTAGACTAATCTTTTTATATTTTAATTAGTTATGTGAGTTGATTTTATAAATCACTTAATTTACATATCCCTAATTCTCTTCTAATTCTTATAAAGTCTTCATTTTTTAAAGGTTTAGTGAAAATGTTTGTTAATTGTTTATTAGTGGGTATAAATTCTAGTTTGATTATATTGTTTAGGACTTGTTCTCTTAGAAAGTGGTGTCTAATTTGAATGTGTTTAGTTCGAGAGTGTAAAATAGGATTTTTTGATAAATTTATAGCACCTGTGTTATCACATAAAATAGTTGTATTTTCGAATTTCAAACCAAAATCTTTCAAAGTTTGTTTCATCTAGATGACCAATGTACATGCTAGGCTAGCAGCTATGTATTCAGCTTTAGTAGTTGATAATGATACACAATTTTGTTTCTTACTAAACTATGAAACTAGAGAGTGCCCTAGCATATGACATGTTCCACTTGTGCTTTTTCTGTCAAATTTACTTCCAGCAAAGTCAGCATCACTATATGAGATTAAATCAAATGTAGATGATTTTGAATAAAATAACCCAAAATTAATTGTGTCTTTCAGGTATCTCATTATTCTTTTTACAGCTATAAGATGTGATTCTTTTGGATTTGACTGAAATCTAGCACACTAGCAGACACTGAACATGATATCTCGACGGTTAGTAGTTAAATAAAGTAGTGATCCTATCATACCTATGTATAACTTTGTATCCACAGCCTTACCATCTTCATCTGTGTCCAATATAGTAGTTGTGCTCATAGGAGTAGTTTTTGAAGCAGTTGAGTTCATGTTGAACCTCTTCAGAAGTTCATGAGCATATTTAGATTGGTTGATGAAGACTCCATCCTTGGTTTGCTTAATATGCAGTCGAAGAAAGTAGGTGAGTTCTCCCATCATACTCATTTCGAATTCTTTCTGCATGGACTTAGAAAAATCTTCACAGAGAGTGTTGTTAGTAGATCCAAAGATGATATCATCCACATAAATTTCAATGATTAAGGTATGATTAATCACTATTTTCACAAATAGAGTAGAATCTGCTTTGCCTATAGAAAAACCAGTTTTTAATAAAAAGGTTTTAAGTCTGTCATACCAAGCACGAGGTGCTTGTTTTAATCCATATAAGGCACGTTTTAGTTTGAAAACATGATCTGGAAATTGTTCATTTTTAAAGCCTGGAGGTTGTTTTACATATACTTCTTCATTTATAAAACCATTTAGAAATGCACTTTTAACATCCATTTGATACAGTTTGAAATCCATATAGCTTGCATATGCTAAAAACATTCTAATAGATTCAAGTCTAGCAACAGGAGCAAATGTTTCATCAAAATCAATACCTTCCTTCTGGTTGTATCCTTGAGCTACTAGTCTTGCCTTGTTTCTTATAACATTACCTGTTTCATCTAGCTTGCTTCTGAAGATCCATCTTGTCCCAAAGATCTGATGATCTTTTGGTCTAGGTACAAGATTCCAAACATTGTTTCTTTGGAATTGATTCAGTTCTTCAGTCATGGCTAGCATCCAGAACTCATCGATGATGGCTTCATCAATCTTCTTTGGTTCAAGTTGAGAAATGAATGCCATGTTTGCAATCCGTTCCAGCTGAGCTCTAGTTTGAACCCCCTTGGTTAGGTCTCCCAAAATCTGCTTTTGAGGATGATCTCTGATTTCCGCAAATGTTCTTTGAAGATCATCTTTATTGGGTTTAGCTGTGTTGTCTAAGAATAAATTTGTATTTTCAACATCATCATAGATTCATAAAAACTGACATGCATGGATTCTTCAATAGCATTTGAACTCTTATTAAATACTCTGTATGCTTTACTATAACTTGAATATCCTAAGAATATGCCTTCAACAGATTTAGCATCAAATTTATCAAGGCTATCTTTTGTGTTAAGGATAAAGCATTTACACCCAAAGACTTTAAAGTAGTATATCCTTGGAGTTCTGTCATAGAATAATTCATATGGAGTTTTATTTAATAAGGGCCTGATAAGAACTCTATTTGATATATAGCATGCAGTATTAACAGCTTCTGCCCAAAAATATTTAGCAAGATTATTATGTTGGAGCATAATTCTGGCAGATTCTTGAAGGGTTCTATTCTTTCTTTCTGCTACACCATTTTGAGGTGCAGCTCTAGGAAAGGCGAAGTTATGTGAAATACCATGCAAGTTTCAAAAATTTAAAAAAAGATCATTGTCAAATTCTCCAACATGGTCACTACGAATTTTGATAATAGTAGAAGACTTTTCATTTTGTAACTTTTTACATAAAATTTCAAATTCATAAAACGTATCACTTTTATTTTTTAAAAATATTACCCAAGTAAATCTTGAGTAATCATCTACAATTACAAAAGCATATTTATTATGATTAAGACTAGCTACTCTAGAAGGACCAAAAAGATCTAGGTGGAGAAACTCTAAAGGTCTTTTACTAGAAACAATATTTTTTGATTTGAAAGTTGATTTTGACAATTTTCCTAGTTGACATGTATCACAAAAATAATCCTTTTTAAATGTCATTTTAGGTAACCCACGTACTAAATTGTTTTTAGCTAATTTAGACATGTATTTTGAGTTGACATGACCCATTCTCATGTGCCATAAATGTTGAGTGTCATTACTAGCCATAAGGCAATGTTCAGTAATATTTTCTAGGTATAATTCATATATATGATTTTTTCTTATACCTTTTAAAATGATATTTTCGTTGGTGTTTGCTATAAGGCATGCATCATGTTTAAAGCTAACATTATAACCTGTGTCACACATTTCACTTATACTGAAGAGGTTATGTTTTAAGCCTTTAACAAGGAGAACATCTTTAATAAGAGGTTTATCAATATTACCAATACCAATTATTAGACCTTTGTTGTTATCTCCAAAGGTGACAGTTCCTCCTTCATTATGATAAAGAACAGCAAAAAGATCTGGATGTCCTGTCATATATTTGGAACATCCACTGTCTAGTATCCATATGTTCTTCTTCTTTGGATCCTGCAAAATACTAAGTAAAAATTCTTTGTGGTACCCAATCGGGTCCCTTTTTGTTAGACTTAGGAACCCATATCCATTTTGATTTGGATTTGTTTATAACTTTAGAGGAGTACAAAGTATGAAAGTTGTAACGCTCCTGCTTAGGTTCAACAGAACCTTTGATGAAAACAATCTTTTTATTTATACAAGAAGGTTTATTCATATGAGAATAACCAATACCATTCTTGTAAAAAGAGAATTTTTTAGAGGATAGGAGTTTATTCAGGTTCTCTTTCCCTTTAGTAAACTTGAAAACCGTTTTCATAAGGTTTTCAGTTTTACTTTTTAATTCTGAAATTTCTACTTGAAGATTTATAGTCTTGGAACTAGTAGAAGAGATTTCAGAGGTAATCATACAATTTTTTCTTTTTAACTCAGAATTTTCAATACTGCATTTTTCATTTTTCTGAGAAAGCTCTAAATTTTCAGATTTCAAATTTTTATTTTTGAGAATCATTTTTCTTGATTCTTCAAAAAGTTCTTGAAAAGCATTTCGAAGTTCTTCGAAAGACAAATCGAGAGATTCACTTACAGAGCTTTCTGCCATGAAGCACATGTTGGCAGTTTCAGCTTCATCATCACTTGACTCTTCACTTGTGGATGGTTCTGAATCATCCCATTGAGCATGCAGAGCCTTTTTCTTGAAGAACCTTTTCTTTGGTTCCTCAGTTTTAGATTTTCTTTTTAGAAGAGGACAGTCATGTCTCATGTGACCTAGCTTATTACACTGATAGCACATGGAATCTTCCTTAGAGTCTTTTCTTTCCTTGTGCTTATTAGGAAGTCGGTTCTTTCTCATGAAGCGCTGGAATTTTCTAGTGAGTAGCGCAATTTCAGATTCTTTTTCTGAGTCTTCATTCTCAGAAAGAGCTGGGAAGGCTAGAGTTTTCTTTGAAGGTTGTTCCTCTTCCCTTCTTTTCTTCATATGGACTTCATAGGCCATAAGATTGTCTATTAAGTCATTCAGGGTAAGCTTGGATAAATCTTGAGCTTCTTCAATTGCTGTAGTCTTTTTCTCCCAATCAATTGTGAGAGATCTCAAGATTTTCTTCACTTTATCTGTCTGTAATAGGTTTCTCCCAGAGATTTCAGGTCCTTGGTGATGTTGGTGAATCTTGTAAACATCTCTGTGATGGGTTCATCTTTGTTTATTTTAAACAACTCATATTTTCGGACTAGAGATGAGATTTTGGCTTCATTCACTTTGTTGGTTTCTTCATGAATGACCTCCAGAGAATGCCAAATATCATAAGCAGATTCACAAATAGATATTCTATTAAATTCATTTTGATCAATAGCACAATACAAAGCATTCATAGCCTTTGTATTTGGAATGGCCATCTTTTTTTTTTCATCAGACCATAAGTCATAGTCTGAGGATAGAGATGTGTATGAATGTTCAACAATTTTCCATACAGCAAAATCTATGGACTTGAGAAATATATTCATTCTACATTTACAGTATCCATAGTTGGAGCCGTTGAAGAAAGGAGGACGAGATGCGTGTTGACCTTCAACATCACGAGCATAAGAGGTTGATGCCATAAGTGTTGGATGACTTGTTATGTCGAAACCAGCAAACCTGCTCTGATACCAAATGAAATTCCACTAGAGGGGGGGTGAATAGTGAAATATGAAATAGATCGATAAATTAAAAAATAAATGCAATAAGGCACAACACATAAAACACAGGATTTATACTGGTTCGATCGAGTCACTGACCTACATCCAGTCCCCAAGCAAAACACTTGAGCTTTTCACTATAACATCCGAGTTACCAGATAAATAGTACAACACCCTCTTCCTCAGAGGTCTTCTTCTCTCAACAAAGAAGGGGAACACCCACTTCCACATAGGTCTTCTTCTCTCAACAGAGAAGGGAACACCCTCTTCCACAGAGATCTTCTTCTCTCAACAGAGAAGGACAACACTCTCTTTCACAGAGGTCTACTTCTTTCAACAAAGAAGGAATACAGTGAATAACAGAAAGTTATAATACTTCCTGTAGAACCTTCAGAATGATATGAATGCACGAATGAAGGATTCTCAGAATGTTTTGTTCTTTTCACTCAGATGATTCTCTTTGTCAAAGAGCTATTCTTGACTTTTTCTCTTTCTTTTCTCTTTCTTTTTCTAAGCTCTCTTTTTCAAATATCAAATAGGATTTTTTCTTGTTGTAAGCTCACATGTCTCTGTTTGAAGAACTATTTTGTTTGTGTTTATATAGCCTTCAAAAAATAGTCGTTGCCCTTTTTGAAATGATTGTCTTTTTGGGATGTGAGATGTCAAGTCATTTTCAAAAACAACTTTATGTATTTTTCGAAAAAGTCTTCTTTCTATAAGTGTAGTATTTGGGGTAGACTATTCGTTGTAGTATTTTAGGTATGATTATTTCATGTAAAAAGTCTATTTTCATAATAAATGATGTGTAGTACATTGAACGTTGGATTTTAAACCATCATGTAGTTTTGTCTTTATTCAAATTAATGATTTGTAGTACTTTAGTATTTTATTTAGAAATCATCACTTCTTTACTTAAATGGGTGTAAGTACAATAAATGCTTTGAGTTCTTTATTATGTAAATAGACATATCTAAAAAAATACTTTATGATGTGCTACTTAATGTCTACAGAGAGAATGAAGACTTTAAGCAAGTCGATATTCTTGAGTGGGGTTAAGTTAGTCATTTCTAAAAAAGTTTTTAAGGTGGTATTTAATGTTTTATCAAAAAAATGATGACTTTAAGTAAGTCAACATTCTTGAGTTGTATAAAGTAACTAAAGTCTTTTCTAAACATATTATAATATTAGTTTTCTTTATTTAGTTCAACTAGCCGATTTTTATGTTTGTCTTTTTCCTTACATACTTGAAATCATTACTTTTTATTTCTTTTCAAGTTGTCTTATACATGATAGAAGGTACAATTAATGCTTTTGAAATCATGAGCTATTATATCTTGTCAAAATACCTTTTTCATAAAAGTTTTAAGAAGGTACAATGATTAGATTTCAAAAAGGTGCTTTTTGAAAATGTCGTATACTTTTATGAAACAAAGCTTTTGTGAATAAGTGGCTTGTATGATAAAAGCATGTAATATGCAATATGCATGCTTCTGAAGGTTCTGTTACATATGACTCTAAAGAAGAAAAAAATCTTCATCTTGAAGTAGCCGATCTCTTTTGATGATCTTTAAGAATGAATGGCCCATCAAGCTTTTTCTTCAGGGAGTATGCTTGCACCAAGGTTGTACTTGAGCAGGAGGTCTCCATCCTTTTTTGGGTGAATTAACCTTTCATCAAATACTCGTTAAATACATGACAAATCATATCCAGTCATAATATAACATTATTCATGAAGGCATATTATCATATCATATATGACAGTGTATAATATTGTGTGTCATCAAAATATAGTTTATCAACATTCTCCCCCTTTTTTATGATGACAAAATATGCTCCCCCTGTCAAAAAAGCCATTATGCATAGTAATAATAATATAAAAAAAATGCATAAAAAATGTAAAAAAATGTTAGAGTATTTTTCTCCAATATTGGAGACAGTTTTTTCCCCCTTTGTCATGGACAAAAAGGAGGGGATCAGAGTATAAAAGTTATTACAGACCAATAAAAAAAATAGTTCATTTTGAGCCGGATGAGGGGTGAAACTTCCGAAGCAATGCATCTTGGCCGATTTTCAGAGATCCGAAGGCTTGATGCAGAGATGCTTGACTCTTCAGAAGAAGATCCTGGGTGTTCTGTACATCGACAATTGCTGAGAAGAAGTCGAGTTCAGAAGTTGCTGCTGGATCTGCTTCTTGAGGGCCTTCGTCGTCAGAGTTGAGTTGAGGGGACTCTTCCTCAGAGAGGGAGGAGTCATCAAAAGTGTGGTTGGAGTAGTAGACGACATCGGTTTCAAGAGGTATTTCGAAGTATTGAAGGATAAGGGTGATGAGGTACCCGAAAGGAAGAGAGTGAAACGAGTGAAAGTTAATCATGTTATTAAAGATGACACTGAACCAGTTTATTGGAAAGGCACAGAAGATTTCATAGAGAAGGGGTGAGATTTCATTGGCAATAAATCCCTTAGAAGGCGACTTAGGGACTACATTTGAGGAAAGGATCTGTGACAACAACAGAGCATGAGGCTTCAAGTTGCTTATGTGCCACATAAGATGGGTTGAGCTAGTGGAGAGGAGGATTTTCTTAAACACAGTTTGGTCGATAGGAACTATGTTAGAGAGCTCAATTCCGTAGGAAGAGATATTTAGAATGTAGCCTAACTGAAAAATGTTAAAGGAGATGACTTTTCCATGAATCATGGAAGTGATAGTGGAGTGGTCGTGGTCGACTGAAAGATTGGTGTAGAAAACTTTGATGAGATATGGATAAATGGTCATAGATTGGAGAGAGGCTAGGACATAAATAAATTCCGACAGTGAAGTTTGTAGATCAAATGATGGAAAAGCTTCAAGATGAACTAACTTGCCGGTTTGGATGGGCATGGAGCTAATGGAATGATATGTGTGAATGAGATCTGAAAATCTCAGATCCAAAGCTTCAATCATGTTGATATCGGATGATCTTGAAGAGGAGGCCATTTTCAAAGGGTTTGAGAGAATGAAAGCTTTTGAAAGAAAATAAGGACTTGGAGAGGGTAAAGGCTTGAAGGATGATAGAGATTCGAGTAAATTGGTGAGGGATGAATCAATCTATTAAATAGAAAGAAGAAAATAATTATGATAAGAAGTGAGTGACATTTGAATTTTAGATTTTAGTTGAAAAGAGAATACGTGAGTTGTAACTTAAAGCTCATGTGAATGATAGATCAAATCATTATTTGGAGGATAGTGTTGATAGAATAATTTTAAACATTATTTTCTACTTAGGGAAATTTTTATAGTGTGAAAGTTTGTCGATGTTGTGATGTGAGACACAACTTGAGTATGGAGTGTTTTTTGAGAATAAGATGGGATGAAAGAGTAAGCTTAAAAAGGAGTGTTCTTTGATAGATTTTGAAGATATTCATGGGATGTTGTGATGAGTAAAGGCAATTCGTGAAAAGAAGGTGAAGGAGTATTATAGAGCCATATCATGTGAGATGAATAATGGCCTAATAAAACAAACAACTTTAAATGATCTTTTACTTTATGAGAAAGTATTCTAAATTCGTGAAAGATAAATTTAGAAGAAGACAAAAGACATACATGAGTGAGGAGTAATGATTTATTATATAAGAAATATTTTATGGATATGCGTGGAAGGAGTGAGAATAGAAATAAAGAAAGGGTGATGTTCTATATGAATTTAGGGTGAGATAAAAAAGGACAAAAAAAACTTGATGGTTGATATGAGATGAGTGACATAAAGCAATGTCATGATTGACATGAATTGATGTTTGTAGAGAAACTCGATTGGAGGTAGTCCATAGTTTTTTAAAAAAATGTGTAAAGGAGTTAAAGTCAAGAATGGAGGCTCAATTCGTATGATAGAGAGAGAAAAAGATGGTACTAATAGTACCCATGAGAAGAACATATAATAATTAAAAAAGATGAAGGACAAGTTGTCGAGAATGAGTCCTTATAATAATTTTTCAAAAAAAAGTGTGAAAGATGATAGGACAAAAAGTAGATTATACTTGAGATAAAAGATGACATAAAGCATTAAATAGTAAAACTGTACGTGAAATATGAAAGACCTAAACTTTGAAAAAGGTGGTGAATGGAATGATGACAAAAAAAAGTAAGAAAAGCAAACACTCAATTATGACACAAATTTGTAAAACAAGATTTCACATAAAGTGTTTTTTATCATTTTTACTTGTTATTTTTTGGTTAAGATAAATTTTGTCAAGTATAGATTATATTTTAATATTTTGTAAAGGTGAACTCGAGTAGACTAATCTTTTTAAATTTTAATTAGTTATGTGAGTTGATTTTATAAATCACTTAATTTACATATCCCTAATTCTCTCATAATTCTTATAAAGTCATTATTTTTTAAAGGTTTAGTGAAAATGTCTGCTAATTGTTTATTAGTGGGTATAAATTCCAGTTTGATTATATTGTTTAGGACTTGTTCTCTTAGAAAGTGGTGTCTAATTTGAATGTGTTTAGTTCGAGAGTGTAAAATAGGATTTTTTGATAAATTTATAGCACTTGTGTTATCACATAAAATAGTTGTATTTTCGAATTTCAAACCAAAATCTTTCAAAGTTTGTTTCATCTAGATGACCTGTGTACATGCTAGGCTAGCAACTATATATTCAGCTTCAGTAGTTGATACTGATACACAATTTTGTTTCTTACTGAACCATGAAACTAGAGAGTGCCCTAGCATATGACATGTTCCACTTATGCTTTTTCTATCAGATTTACTTCCAACAAAGTCAACATCATTGTATGAGATTAAATCAAATGTAGATGATTTTGAATAAAATAACCTAAAATTAACTGTGTATTTCAGGTATCTCATTATTCTTTTTACAGCTTTAAGATGTGATTCTTTTGGATTTGACTGAAATCTAGCACACAAGCAGACACTGAACATGATATCTCGACGGTTAGTAGTTAAATAAAGTAGTGATCCTATCATACCTATGTATAACTTTGTATCCACAGTCTTACCATCTTCATCTGTGTCCAATATAGTAGTTGTGCTCATAGGAGTAGTTTTTGAAGCAGTTGAGTTCATGTTGAACCTCTTCAGAAGTTCATGAGCATATTTAGATTGGTTGATGAAGACTCCATCCTTGGTTTGCTTAATATGCAGTCGAAGAAAGTAGGTGAGTTCTCCCATCATACTCATTTCGAATTCTTTCTGCATGGACTTAGAAAAATCTTCACAGAGAGTGTTGTTAGTAGATCCAAAGATGATATCATCCACATAAATTTCAATGATTAAGGTATGATTAATCACTATTTTCACAAATAGAGTAGAATCTGCTTTGCCTACAGAAAAACCAGTTTTTAATAAAAAGGTTTTAAGTCTGTCATACCAAGCACGAGGTGCTTGTTTTAATCCATATAAGGCACGTTTTAGTTTGAAAACATGATCTGGAAATTGTTCATTTTTAAAGCCTGAAGGTTGTTTTACATATACTTCTTCATTTATAAAACCATTTAGAAATGCACTTTTAACATCCATTTGATACAGTTTGAAATCCATATAGCTTGCATATGCTAAAAACATTCTAATAGATTCAAGTCTAGCAACAGGAGCAAATGTTTCATCAAAATCAATACCTTCATCCTGGTTGTATCCTTGAGCTACTGGTCTTGCCTTGTTTCTTATAACATTACCTGTTTCATCTAGCTTGTTTCTAAAGATCCATCTTGTCTCAATGATCTGATGATCTTTTGGTCTAGGTACAAGATTCCAAACATTGTTTCTTTTGAATTGACTTAGTTCTTCAGTCATGGCTAGCATCCATAACTCATCGATGATGGCTTCATCAATCGTCTTTGGTTCAAGTTGAGAAATGAATGCCATGTTTGCAATCCGTTCCAGCTGAGCTCTAGTTTGAACCCCCTTGGTTAGGTCTCCCAAAATCTGCTTTTGAGGATGATCTCTGATTTCGGCAAATGTTCTTTGAAGATCATCTTTATTGGGTTTAGCTGTGTTGTCTAAGAATGAATTTGTACTTTCAACATCATCATCGTTAGTCTGCTTAAGAGCAAATTGATCAATAGATTCACAAAAACTGACATGCATAGATTCTTCAATAGTATTTGAACTCTTATTAAATACTTTGTATGCTTTACTATGACTTGAATATCCTAAGAATATGCCTTCAACAGATTTAGCATCAAATTTATCAAGGCTATCTTTTGTGTTAAGGATAAAGCATTTACACCTACAGACTTTAAAGTAGTCTATCCTTGGAGTTCTGTCATAGAACAATTTATAAGGAGTTTTATTTAATAAGGGCCTAATAAGAACTCTATTTGATATATAGCATGCAGTATTAACAACTTCTGCCCAAAAATATTTAGCAAGTTTATTATGTTGGAGCATAGTTCTAGCAGATTCCTGAAGGGTTCTATTCTTTCTTTTTACTAC